>NW_012047838.1:0-357 GCF_000956235.1 Wasmannia auropunctata
TGTTGGAGTACGAATTCTTTCGCCCGCCCCGCGCCATCCCATCGCCCTTTTTCCTCGCCCTGCCCCTCTGCCGTTAGGCGGAGCCGGCCGGCCCTCGTGCGATCGACATCGGGAGCGGCGTTTACGGGTCAAGTATCGTTGCGCGTACCAATTTCGGTAATCGTGAAGTTTCGCGAGTGACGTGACCGAGAACACGTCTGGCGCCCAGCTTTTCGCGTTGCCGCTCCTCGTCGGTCGCCGGAGGGACACAATTCCGGAGGACTGTCACCTTCCCTCCGCGGGAGTCGTACGCGACTCCCGCAACCTTGTTTGATCCGGGCTCGTGTGAGTTGCTTGACTCACGGGAGCTCGTGACAA
>NW_012047839.1:0-658 GCF_000956235.1 Wasmannia auropunctata
TTTTCTGTCAACGTCGTTTTTGTACAAGTATCGGACGCGTCAATTTACGATTGACTTTCGCGTGAATAACTGTTGTCGTTAGACCTCGGTACTCGCGTCGTACCGAGCCCCGTACTTTATTGTATTATCGCGCCGTCGCGTTTCATACGCGTTTCTTTTCGTTCCGGCCGAAGTTTATGTCGGTTTCGTGTCTTTTTCTTTTGCTACGTGGGAGTTGTGTCTCGCTGCCGGACTCCCCGCGCGCGGAATCAATCGCGTCACGTACTATTCGCCCCGAACCGACATTCTTACGATATTATCTTCTGTTTCTTTTCTTTTCACCGTTCCTCATTGCCGTTCCGAGCGGCCAATAAATCTGTTACTATTTTATTATCATCAATCCGTTGGAGTACGAATTCTTTCGCCCGCCCCGCACCATCCCATCGCCCTTTTTCCTCGCCCTGCCCCTCTGCCGTTAGGCGGAGCCGGCCGGCCCTCGTGCGATCGACATCGGGAGCGGCGTTTACGGGTCAAGTATCGTTGCGTGTACGAATTTCGGTAATCGTGAAGTTTCGCGAGTGACGTGACCGAGAACACGTCTGGCGCCCAGCTTTTCGCGTTGCCGCTCCTCGTCGGTCGCCGGAGGGACACAATTCCGGAGGACTGTCACCTCCCCTCA
>NW_012047840.1:0-370 GCF_000956235.1 Wasmannia auropunctata
CACCGGGCACGCGGCGGGCAGGTGATCGAGCGCGCGAACGCGCGCAAGGATGCCCGAGCCGCCAGGGGCGCAACCGGGACGGCGGGCACTGTGGCTGAGGCCCGCGAAGGGCAATACGGCCGGCGATTTCCCCAGGGCCCGGGGACGTCGCCGAGAGCTGCCGGGGCGAGAGAGCCAACTCGTCCCGGAATTCAAGGGCGAAGGACGCGCCCAACTGATTCCACGCCGCCAAGTCCCAGATATGGGGCGACCTCGCGCGGGCGCGAGGCGCCCATCTGATGCATCACCTGATCGCGCCCGTGCCACGGCAGGACCCCACACGGCGCCGCGATTGGTCGCGGCCGACTGCGCCGCTGTATTGCGCACCCCC
>NW_012047841.1:0-676 GCF_000956235.1 Wasmannia auropunctata
GAATTCAGCCACAAATGGCAGATTTGCCATCTGATCGTGTTTCTCCGTCTCCTGTCTTTTACCGTGTGGGCACTACGCAGGACCATTTGTCGTAAAGGATCGTAAGGGGAGAGGATGTAAAACATAAACTTACAAGTCATACGTTTGCCTATTCATTTGTCTTTCTACCAAGGCCGTTCATTTGGAATTGGTCTCGGACTTGACAACGGAAAATTTTATTTTGGCTTTACGCAGATTCGTCTCTCGTCGAGGAAAGCCCGCGAAAATTTCATCCGACAACGGTACGAGCTTCAGTAGATAGACAGGAGGGGTTCTCGATCAATGAACGAGGGCCATCGGGGATGCGACGTATGCGGGTAAAGGTAGGGAGGTAAGACGGGAGGTAGCATGCCACAAGATGTCGCTACTTTCAATGAGGTAGTATGCCACAAGATGTCGCTACCGTCTTGCTATCCCCACTCATTACCGCATACGTGCCTCACCCCGCTGGTCCTAGTTTCATATTGGCGAGAAACCCTCATTGTTTCACTGAATGGGGAACTAGTCCCGTAGGGAGTGGACGTACTCATGTACGTACACAAAAATTTCCCCGCTCGTTCCCCTCGGAGCTCACGGATTAGAATCCGCCTATCTCCGGAGAGAACTCGTTCTGAATGCGTAAATATTATTTATTATA
>NW_012047842.1:0-324 GCF_000956235.1 Wasmannia auropunctata
TCCAAGCATCATCTCACTAAACTTATCTTCAAAAGAGAACACAAGAGACTGCTACACGTTGGCCCTCAAACATTACTAGCGTATATCAGAAAAAGGTACTGGTCGGTCGCCGGTAGAAGTTTGGCTCGTCAGGTCGTGCATCGATGTATCGGATGTTTTCGCAACAACTGAATTCAGCCACAAATGGCAGATTTGCCATCTGATCGTGTTTCTCCGTCTCCTGTCTTTTACCGTGTGGGCACTACGCAGGACCATTTGTCGTAAAGGATCGTAAGGGGAGAGGATGTAAAACATAAACTTACAAGTCATACGTTTGCCTATTCA
>NW_012047843.1:0-659 GCF_000956235.1 Wasmannia auropunctata
AATCACATCTCATTTACCGAGTGAGCCGCTGGATCTTGAAAAGGCAAATGTCCCGACATTCCATTAGCGGATCCCGAATTATATAAGCCAAAGAAAATAGAACTACTCATTGGAGTTGACATCTTCTGGGATCTAATGTGCCATGAGGCGTCAAGACATCCTAACCTGTACAAAACAAGATTGGGATATATCGTTTCGGGAAGATTGCCGCAGCAGCACAGCCAAGAAACATTAACATGTAATCTCGCAACCGGCACGACCGACATCTCGAGACAACTGGAACGCTTTTGGGAAATTGAAGAGCTCCCGATGAAGCGTATTCTCTCCTCGGAAGAACAAGCGTGTGAATCACACTTTACGGAAAACACCAAGCAGGACAACAATGGCAGATTTACAGTGCACATACCCTTCAAAGCGTCAACGAGTAATCTAGGCAAATCAAGAGAACTAGCAGAACGACGTTTGAAATCGTTGGAAAGGAGACTAGAGAAGGACAACAAGATGCGCAATAAATACATAGCATTCATGAAGAAATATCAAGAACTCGGTCACATGACGAAGATCACTGTAGAAAGACACGCAGATAATGATCAAGCATATTATCTACCTCATCATGGAGTAATGAAGGAAAGTAGTCTCACAACCAAATTGCGTGTTGT
>NW_012047844.1:0-578 GCF_000956235.1 Wasmannia auropunctata
ACGACAAGCAAGCAGTCAAGACACAAGTCGATAGCAGCGAAACAAAGGAGATCATATCTGCACACGCTATGACAAAGAATCCTGTACACCATCTGTTGCCCACAGCAATGGTAAAGATTATTGGAAGGGGACAGATGCACAAGTGTTACACACTCCTCGACTCAGGGTCTCAATCCAATTTTATGTCAACAGGCCTATGCAAGAGGCTGGGTCTTCGCACTATCAAGATAAACGCTACAATCGCTGACATAAATCAAGTCGAAACAAAGATTTGGAAATTGCAAAGACGACCATTCGATCAATACATGACAACTACAAAGAGGAACTTACGTTCATGATAGTGCCTAAAATCACATCTCATTTACCGAGTGAGCCGCTGGATCTTGAAAAGGCAAATGTTCCCGACATTCCATTAGCGGATCCCGAATTATATAAGCCAAAGAAAATAGAACTACTCATTGGAGTTGACATCTTCTGGGATCTAATGTGCCATGAGGCGTCAAGACATCCTAACCTGTACAAAACAAGATTGGGATATATCGTTTCGGGAAGATTGCCGCAGCAGCACAGCCAAGAAA
>NW_012047845.1:0-704 GCF_000956235.1 Wasmannia auropunctata
ACGAGGTACGATAAAAGCAAAGCTTACCTCATTTCGCATTTTTCTAGAAACATTTGATGTCGGTCCTGATAACGTAACAGAGCAGGACATCATAAATCTAGAGCACAGATTACAGAGGATTAAAGAATTAATCACGGATTACGATGCATGTCAAGCGGAAATCGAACAGTTAACAGAGGACGAAGCAATCGAGGAATGCTACACGCAGAGAGCTAAGTTCGAATGCGACTTCTACGCATTCACAGCAAAGGCGCAAAGGATCCTCAATAAATTGAAGCCAGAGGACACAGTTACGAATCTGAATGCTAGAGCAGATTCTGATCACGCATCGCAAAATTCAATTCCGTTACGTCGCAAGATTAAGCTACCGCAATTGAAGCTGCCGCAATTTGACGGGTCATATGACAAGTGGCCAACATTTCACGATATGTTCCACTCAATTATTCACGCCGATAGCAGGGTAGATACGATCGCAAAATTTCAATACCTCCAAAGTTCCTTGACAGGCGAGGCTCTGAAGGTTCTCGAAGGACTCCAAGTCTCAAGCGCGAATTACGAATCAGCATGGAATCTACTGATTAAGAGGTATCAAAACAAAAATCTAATGATTCACAAGCACATAGGAGGGATAATTGATTATCCAAAATTATCAAAGGAAGGTTATGAAGCTTTGAGAAAGTTAGTGGATGCCATACGAGGTCACA
>NW_012047846.1:0-491 GCF_000956235.1 Wasmannia auropunctata
AGACGGCATACGAGATGCCTAAGTGACTGGAGTTCAGACGTGTGCTCTTCCGATCTTAATACAACTTGGATTTTATTTGTTTAATTTGATACAATTTTTTTTTCGAGGTATATTATTTTTTTTAGTTTTTAATTCAATTACAATAAATATACTTGAAATAATATTTTGATTTCACTTCTTTTTGGTAGTGTTTGGCTATACTGCTGTGACAAGGAAAGATCGAATACACCGTCGGTGAATCATATATCTGGAACACGAGATAAGTAATTCACACTTTCATTTTATCGACTGCGTTAATACATTTGATCGCACACCGTGAGCAATAACGACAAATTGAAAAGCCTCAGACGCCAACGAGGTGCGATAAAGGCAAAGCTTACCTTATTTCGCATTTTTCTAGAAACATTTGATGTCGGTCCTAATAACGTAACAGAGCAGGACATCATAAATCTAGAGCACAGATTACAGAGGATTAAAGAATTAATCACGGA
>NW_012047847.1:0-1233 GCF_000956235.1 Wasmannia auropunctata
TAGATGCTTTAATATCTTGCCATCCCTTTAATTGTATTAACCGTTTAGATTATGGAAAGTATTCTTGGCGAAAAGCCATATATGGCACCCTTACCGACAATATCGTCAACTGGCGCTGAAACTACAAGCTCTTCCAGCGCGTCATGTTCATCCAATGCGTCACACTCTTCCAGCCCGTCACACTCTTCTAGCGCGTCAATTCCAATGTGTTCTTCCAACACTTCTAATGAGAGTGGCCACGTAATTTATACATATGTTATTTTTATATATGTTAAATTAAAAATGTGTATATATGTGGGATGTCAATTCGAAATCAACGGGAAAGGAACGAGAAGGCGCGGACAGCGCCGCGGAGGAAGAAGGAGGAGGACGCGAGAGAGAGGAGAGAGGGATGAGACGTTCAGCACGGTTGAGCAAGAAGAGGGAACACTGTAAAAGTAGCAAATAGACCCTTGACTGAGTTATTATTTAAGAGACGTGTCATTGTTTTCTGAATCCCAATCCCACATATATATATTTTTTTTTTAGGAAAACGTAAGACAAGTGATATGATGGAAGTACTATTAGAAAGTCGACGAAAAGCTGAAGAAAACAAAGAAAAGAGGCATAAAGCAAAAATGGAAGTGAAAACAAAATTACTTGAAAAATTAGATAAACTTTTTGAAGAATTATAAAAAAAGTTATAGTAACGTGTTAAATATGTTATGTGTTTAATGTGTTAAAATATGTTATAGTTAAATGTGTTATGTATTTTATTATAGTGTTAATTATTATTTATTGTGCGTGTGTTTAATGTGTTATGTATGTGTTATTCCAATGTTAATTATTATTTAATGTGTGTGTTTAATGTGTTTTATATAAATACTAGAATAAAACAGCGCGCGCTTCGCGTGCGCCATTTATTCAGTATCACTGAAACATGACACACACATACATACATACAATATACACTGGTCCAAAAAATTAAAGGATCACCTGTTCTAGCCTCCAAAAATAGGCAAAATTCAAGAGAGTGTAACTTCGTCAAAAATGATCGTATCGAGATTATCAAAAAAGCATTTTACAGCTTGAAATCTCTACTTTCCAAATCGGTACTTTGAGAAAACGATCCTACTGATGTTTCATGGAATTACACGGATAGAAAGGGAGACCCGACGAATCTCAAAATTTTTTACGAACTTTGACAAGTTCCACGGCGCGAATAAAAATTCGCATGCAAATGTCAGTTTACAG
>NW_012047848.1:0-520 GCF_000956235.1 Wasmannia auropunctata
ACAATATTACTCATATTTTATTTAAAAAAATAATTTTCTTTTAGCAACATCTGAGCATACACCTGCAAATAATGACACAGGCGAAGAGCCAATAACAGACGGTAAAAATTTTTAAATAATAATAATAATATAATATAATAATTATTTTTAATTTGTAATCTAGGTTTTAGATAATCTCATGAAGCTATCATGCTTTTATTAGACGAATATCGGCAACAGGAAGAAGATATGTATTCTGGCAAAATTACTCAAAAAAAAAAGCATGGAATGAAATTGCCAAAATTATAAATAATAAAGGATACATGGTTACAGGAAGACAATGCAATACAAGAGTTAATACCATGAAACGAACGTACAAAGCCGTGACAGATCACAACGGAAGATCAGGAAATAATAGACGATCATGGAAATACCTTGAGGTAATATTAATTCAATAAAAAAATTCTTTAATTAAAGTTATGTATTTAGATGCTTTAATATCTTGCCATCCCTTTAATTGTATTAACCGTTTAGATTATGG
>NW_012047849.1:0-862 GCF_000956235.1 Wasmannia auropunctata
CTAAGGCATACATGTTTCAAAGAAGGAAACTCAAAGAAATTGATTTAGTATGTAAAACTGCGAAATAACGTATCCTTCCACTTTTTCTCAAGATTAATAGCAATTTTTAAGATTTATCATCACCGAAACAGTTTAGAAAGGTAATAACCATGTTGCAGCCAGTTAAAATAGCTAGTCTGTTGTCAAGCAGATAAATGATTGGGTGAATCCCTAAGTAAGATTACGTTCCATGCTAGCCGCGCTATGTTTGAACGAGCCTATTAAAGACCCTGGCACAGACTTTTGCATAACGCATAAGACGTAGGGGCATAAGAGAATCAACCAATCAAAGTCCTTCATTTCATACTTTGATTAGTTGATTCTCTTATGCCTTACGTCTTATGCTTTAAGCGGGGTTTACATAGAGACGTAGACGTAGACGTAAGAAATTGGGAAGATATGATTGGATATGGAAAAATAGGAATGGCGAGTAACCTCTCTCGTGATTGGCTGGACGTGGAAAAATATCAAAATTTTCATATTCTACGTCCTATGTCTACGTCTCTATGTAAACCCCGCTTTATGCAAAAGTCTGTGCCAGGACCTTTAGGCCTGGAACACATAAAATGTATAATGCGGCGTAAGCATAAGACGGCTAGACCAATGAGTAGCCAGCATAAATTCGCCATATTGATTTACATAAAGTTTTCCTTGGTCCAGCCGCCTTATGCTCTATTATGCATTCCATGTGCTACCGAACTTATAGCGTTTTCGATTTGTTGATTCGATCCGACTCCGAGTCGATGGTCTGTTCTTTTTAGCTATAAAAAAATAGTTAAAGTGTACAAGAAACGCTAAAAAGAACAGACTATTTTAACTCGGA
>NW_012047850.1:0-675 GCF_000956235.1 Wasmannia auropunctata
CCCAGTGCTATTGGACCAATATTACAACTTCAACATTGGCTGAATAAAAGAAAGTGTCCATCTTGCAATGTGGACCAATGTTAGGGGTCAATTTACACCCAATATATTCACATTATTTCCCAATATTGAGCCAATATATTATGCTACTGGGTGCGGTCCACTTGACGCTACAAATGCTTCGAAGCATTTGATTGACCAATCAAAAGAAAAAATTTTTACTAATTAACTAATCGAAAAATGCTCCGAAGCATTTGCAGCATCAAGCGGACCGCAGCCACTATAGGGTATCTCTTATATAAAAATCTGTGTTTTTAAATCATCAATTCACGACGTGTCGCGCACATGTAACAATGCGAGCGACACATGAACGCGAAATACATGAGCAAATCGAGTAGGGAGGATTGGGGGAGGATTGAAATGGATTATGTAAAGGCCCGTCTGTATTTTTGTTGTCAAATCTTAATTTTGGTTAGAGTTATCGCAAGGGCGCACGAGTCTTTTCCGCCTGCGCGCGCCATTATATTATGATTGGCCTGTCTGGCCATTGCCTTGCGATTGGCTGCCAGTAGTGCGTCCGTGCCTGATTGGCTCGCCGAGACGCCACCAACCGAAATACAATCAATAAGTAATTTTACTCAATGGATACAATATATACGTACCGTTCCTCCCCGAGGC
>NW_012047851.1:0-498 GCF_000956235.1 Wasmannia auropunctata
AACGATTAGTTAAATAAAATTTAATGCTATTAACAAATATTAAAATTTAATGTTAACTATAAAAAAAAGTATTCCATTTACAATATTAATCAAATATTAAAAAGCAACCAATATCCAATATAAAAAGTAAAATTGAATAAATATTATTATGCAATATTGGTCCAATATTCAAAATTGGATAAATATAGTAGCACAACATTGGCAAATTCATTGGCGCAATATTGGACCAATGTATTCTCAATATAAATACATTGGAAATACATTGGTCCAATATTGCGCCAATGAATTTGCCAATATTGTGTTACTAAATTGTCACTTAACATTGGTCCAGTGCTATTGGACCAATATTACAACTTCAACATTGGCTGAATAAAAGAAAGTGTCCATCTTGCAATGTGGACCAATGTTAGGGGTCAATTTACACCCAATATATTCACATTATTTCCCAATATTGAGCCAATATATTATGCTACTGGGTGCGGTCCACTTGACGCTACA
>NW_012047852.1:0-424 GCF_000956235.1 Wasmannia auropunctata
TTATAACATAAAAAATAATGTTACCTTAAATAATTAATTTGAGGCTGAACTTCCGAAAACGACCTACGCTTAATTGTTACAATTTTTGGCAGAAATACTCGGAATGATGTCAAATAAATATCCTTAAATGGATTTTCTGCGCAAACAAAGTTTAATACAAAAAATGTTTAAATAAAGTTATATATTGTTATACTGATTTATCAGATGAATATAGTATTGTAATTATATATTTGATTAATTAGGGATTAAAACATGAAAGAATAAGGGAGAGTCTGAGGGCAGTGGAGGTAAAAATAGGTAGGAATAAAAAATAGAAGTAAAGCGAGATTCTAAGACGTTTTGCGTTTTTATTCATAGTAAATTTGGAAAACACAAAATATCACGTTTAGAACTTTTTATGATGTTCCAGTTCTTTCTTCTTATT
>NW_012047853.1:0-924 GCF_000956235.1 Wasmannia auropunctata
GAGTATTTCTGCCAAAAATCATAACAATTAAGCGTAGGTCGTTTTCGGAAGTTCAGCCTCAAATTAATTATTTAAGGTAACATTATTTTTTATGTTATATGTAGCAAACTTTGAAAAGAATTTAGCAAAGCATAACAACAATACGCTTCATTTAGCAAAGCATAACAACATACGCTTCAAATAATTAAGTTCAAAATATTCTACTTGAGTCAATTTTAAGAAGTTTTGATGAAGAGACTATACGAAGAGCAAATAATTTATTTATTTACTTATTTTTGATTAAAAAATAAAAATAAATAAAAACTAATAAGAAATTAATAACAATTTTGCTTATTTTGCGTATGTTATTTATCAAAATTTCTCTTTAAAATATAAATAAAATACATTTGTGCTTAAAGTTATTTAAAGAGTATATGTTGTTGTTAAATTTCTCTTGAAGTTTGCTACAATATAACATTAATATAATAAAAATATTACATTCTTTTATAATAAAATATTAATGATTTTCATGTTAACTTGAAAAAATTTTATTATGTTTCTTTTTAAATTATACAAGTTTTGTCTAATCTAACTCTGTAAAAATAAAAGTGATGATCACGTTAGATGGGACATTCTGTGAATATGTATAATTATATATACTGTATATATGTATATATGTATACCTGTATATATAAGTATATATAATTAATAAGCAATTTTTTCTTTCTTTAAACTTAATTTGTAAAAGTAACAATACAAAAATTATTTTTTTAATTATTATTTTTGTTGTTGTACCAATATGGAATTTTAAATAAAAGAATTTTATTCAAATTACATAAATATATTGTACATTAAATAAATATATATTTTTTTTGCAGATTACTTGAAGAACGAGTAAAAAATATACTCACACATCAGCTGCTCATTGGCGCTGTATAGCTGCCA
>NW_012047853.1:13006-13563 GCF_000956235.1 Wasmannia auropunctata
GTGTGCTCTTCCGATCTTTTAATGTTGTAAAAACGTAGTCATATTTATTAATTTATCATTATATTAAATAATATAAAATTATAAGTTAATAAACTTAAAAATATAATATTGTAAAAACGTCATCATATATTAAAATGTTATTGTTTAATTTTGTACAATTGTTTTTTGTTTAAAAAAGGAGATTATACATATTAAATTTAATAAAATAAGGAAAGATCTACGAAAATATAAAAACAATCAGCGTAATATGTGTGTATGTGTGTAAATGATCAATGATCATATAATGATAAATAGTAACATTTATTTTCATTTTATGTATACAATTTTAAATGTTTTCCTTATTCGATCCAGCAGCGCCAAGTGTTTTAACATGAAAAAAATTATAAAAATAGATTTTTTAAATTTTGTACTGTTACTTCTTTACTTCTTAGTGATGACACTTAGATTGTGTAACGCAATTTTGTAATAAAATCAAATATTTAAAAGAAAAGAAAATAACCACTACCACTTGAATTGCAACAGAAAAAGTTTTGAATGAAGATCGGAAGAGCACACGT
>NW_012047854.1:0-427 GCF_000956235.1 Wasmannia auropunctata
TTGACGCTTCTTATATAACCGAAATGCATCAGCTTCTCTTGCTTTTATTACTGCTAATAGAAGTACTTTTTGAGTAATACGATATTGTGGATCTTGAGGGAAATGCTCAATTACATTTGTTTCAAGAATTTTTATCAAATGCAAACGCATTAACTTATGTTCATACTTAACTTTGTCAGGTTTAATGTTAAATAATAATGACGTCGCAAAAGCTATAGCAAAAACATCACAGTCGCTATAATTTGGTTGACGTTGCACATTAGGAAATTTGACAGGATTTTTGTCAAAGTCATGTGTTGGAAATAATCTTTTCAAGAATTGCTCATGATGTTTGTGCAATGTTTTATTATTTAAGGAATCATATATAAATATATTTTTTCTGTCGTAATAACTACATACCCAATGTCCATCAAATGAACTAGATGAG
>NW_012047855.1:0-389 GCF_000956235.1 Wasmannia auropunctata
TTAATTTGCGAAAACAGGCCTTGCGCCCCACTCTCGGACGCGCAAGCGCGACAAATCGCGCTAGCTAGCTAGCTAGCTAGATTAGGCGAGCGAAAACGACGAGGCAGTCGGCCGATAAGACGATACGGGAAAAACGTTGAAAACGATATCGCGAGTGAGACATTATAAAATCTTGTATGCTATAATTACAATAAAACGAAATCGTCATTATAAACTGTGTCTATAATATATATTTCTTTCCTTGTAAAATTATTTTTTAATGATAATAATAAGAAGGAAACATAAAAAGTAATTTAAAAAATATAATTTTTACATTGTTCCTTTTATAAAAAATCAAGTTTGAAAAAATGAGAAAAATTGTCCATTTATGATTATATATGTATAAATAA
>NW_012047856.1:0-509 GCF_000956235.1 Wasmannia auropunctata
CCGGCTCAGACATCAACGGCTGCGGACTGTTTGAAACCCTGGCTTAACTGCGATAGTGACTATGATGGCGATGATGACGAGGAATCCGGCGATTCTAATAAGTTAGCATAGTGTGCTTACGTGCAATCCTGTAAATTCTTTTGTATCGTACGTATTTTGTAAATGTTTATGTTTAATCTATATAGAACATTCGAGGGCGAATGTCAGGTCAGAATGGCCGAGTGTAGGAATGTGGACTTTGACTCGCTCAAGGGCTTTAACTTAATTTGCGAAAACAGGCCTTGCGCCCCACTCTCGGACGCGCAAGCGCGACAAATCGCGCTAGCTAGCTAGCTAGCTAGATTAGGCGAGCGAAAACGACGAGGCAGTCGGCCGATAAGACGATACGGGAAAAACGTTGAAAACGATATCGCGAGTGAGACATTATAAAATCTTGTATGCTATAATTACAATAAAACGAAATCGTCATTATAAACTGTGTCTATAATATATATTTCTTTCCTTGTAAA
>NW_012047857.1:0-873 GCF_000956235.1 Wasmannia auropunctata
TAATCCGCTGCCGGCTTGTTTGAATATTGAGGAATGTAATGACGGGTTGATCGCGCGGCTAAAAAGAGCGCAAGCTAATGATGTAGAAATTTGTCGTATTGTTGAGTCAGTGAAGCAGGGGCTAGTGGAGGGATATATAATCCAGAATGATCTGCTGTTCAAGGAAGCGGAGGGATGTCCCCGATTGATTGTGCCGGCGGCCATGCAGTCTGCGATTATTAGAGGTGCTCACGAGAGAGGACACTTTTCGGTTGCTAAAACGGAGGCATTGGTAAAACGTGATTATTGGATGGCCAACTTGCGAGCGAAGGTCGAAAAGATTATAGGCAATTGCGTTACGTGTATATTAGCCGACAGGAAGCAAGGGAAACAAGAAGGGTTTCTGAACGCAGTCGAGAAAGGTAGCCTGCCTTTTGACACTTACCACATAGATCATCTGGGACCGCTGCCTACTACTCAAAAAAGGTATCAGCATATATTCGCTGTTATTGATGCCTTTACCAAATTCGTTTGGCTTTACTCCACAAGAACGACTAACGCTGCGGAGGTGGTTGCGCACTTGCGCAGGCAGGCGGCTGTGTTCGGTAACCCTCGCCGCATTGTGTCAGATCGAGGCAGTGCCTTTACTTCGCGCGAGTTTGAAGATTACTGCAAACAAGAGGGCATAGCCAGACATCTGATAACCACGGGGATTCCGAGAGCCAATGGCCAGGTCGAGAGGCTTAATCGGGTGCTTATTCCATTATTGACCAAGCTAGCTGCTCCTAAATCACAGGAGTGGTTTAAACATTTGGACCGGGCGCAGCAATGCGTCAACACAACATGGAGTCGCGCGACGGGCACTACGCCGTTTCGGTTGCTTTTTGGGGTTTG
>NW_012047858.1:0-636 GCF_000956235.1 Wasmannia auropunctata
TCATGATGGAGAGTTGGCCAATGATCGTGTGCCAAATATATCAGGCAACGATCATGACGAGCATCTTTTGGATGTGCCTGCGTCGGATTGGAGGAATAGCGGTCATCGGGTCATATCAGCTGATGCGTACGCTCGGCGGATGCTTGATGACGGTTTCACGCAGGAGACGGCGTGTTTTCCAAGAATCAACGTGACAGCTATGGCCGAGCTAATTAATCCGTTTGAGGGTGATCCTAAGCAATATGAAGCGTGGGAAGGGCAAATCAGATTGGTAAAAGACACATACAATCTGGATGACGGCATAACAAAAATTCTGATAGGTATGCGACTCAAAGGGAGAGCTAGAGAGTGGTTTCACTCCAAACCGGAGCACATTCGACTATCCCTTGAAGAACTGTTAAGGGAACTAAGACAAATGTTCCAGTTCCGGCAAAGCAAGGTGGCGCTGCGCAGGACGTTCGAGGAGCGGAAATGGGGCGGATCGGAGTCATTGCACGAATACGTGCACGATAAAATTATTCTGGGAAACAAGGTATCTATTCCGGATGACGAAATCCTAGAATATATTATCGACGGGATTCCTGATGTGCATCTGCGAGATCAGGCGCGCATGCAATCCTTTGGCAGCGTGGACGT
>NW_012047859.1:0-624 GCF_000956235.1 Wasmannia auropunctata
ATCTGATTGATTAACTTTATTCGTTAATAACTCTGTAAATAATGGTCTGAGCCAAAATTGAAAGAGGAACTTTTAGTTCAAAATTTCATTCTCTTTCACACCTTGAAATATTAATTAAGCGTTACGGGACACCCTGTATTGCAATGATAACATAAGGACACGTTATGTTTTCAAACTACGTGCATAACCTCACATAAAACGCATCTTGACGCGATAGTCGATCGCGTTGTGAATAAGAAGAATTAGCCTTGGCGGACTGTCTGAATAAGAAGAATTTTGAACTGCACGTGTAACCTCACATAAAAACGCGCCATCTTGACGAACAGTCACTCGCTTTGGGTGTTGTGAACGCGTCTTGGGGGACATGAGAAATTTTAAATTACTGAATTAAAAAAGTCTGGAATCGCCGAAGTGACATTTTCGTAGATTTTCGTAAGACTTAATTTCGAGATCTCGGGATTGACTGCATTGATTTCATTTGGACTGGTCTCAATCGAAAGCTTGTATCGACATTATACAATGAAAGTGTCATTAGATTTTTAATTAGAACTTTCGTTTCCGAGATATTAAAAATCGGAAAACTGACGAAGCAAAACTTCCAGATAAAGCTAAGCGGTAGCGCTT
>NW_012047860.1:0-613 GCF_000956235.1 Wasmannia auropunctata
TTGTTTGGCCACACGAACTAGCTATAGCTCAGGTTTACGAACCTAGTATATAAATCATACGGTAAAATTTAATAGTAAAAATAATATTTCAAACTATTGCGTATTGACACGACTGCTACTATAGTGCATTGGTATTAGGGATATATTTTCGCATATTATAATTTCAGTAAAATTTGGGATGATTATCCTCTTGTCACTTCGAGAAAACATAAAGCCTCGATCGCATTAGTTGAGCAAAGAGAGAACGGAGCAAGAAAGACAGATTCTCTCGCTTGCTCAGTGTGCCGAGTCGCGTCACATGAATAATCGGTGCGTCTCTGTGTGCGAATTTACCGACGCGCCCTTTTTTCTGCAACGCCATCTCTCACAAGATCGATCACCTACAGTTAGACACATGTACTGCTCTGTTTGTCGTTGTGTGTGTCACCTAAGCGTACGAATTATCACAAATTGCAGTTGGAACGATAAATCTTTTTCTACGCTTTTAATCGTAGCTCAAAAGGTCTTGTATTATTTATTCCTGTAAGCCGAATGGGGCGAGCTACTTATTTTGTACATATGAGCTACAGAACTTTTATACTAATGACATGTGTATGTCAGGTGATAGGTTAAC
>NW_012047861.1:0-425 GCF_000956235.1 Wasmannia auropunctata
TATATTTATAAATTTTGTTGGCATCATCCTTATAAAATATAAAATTATCGCTTTTGTTCATTGTTACAATTTTTATGAACATTATTTAGCAAAGATTTAAATGCAATGATATTCATATTTGATATAAGTGATTTTATGTTTTGTAAGAATGATCCAAACAAAATTTATAAATATACAAGTATTTCTCCTACATGAAAAATTCACAAATAATTTCAATAATTATAAAAAAATGTTTTGTGAAATACTTAAAAAAAAATTACGAAAAAAGAGCAGGACTTGAACGTAGAACATCCAATGTTCTAGTCATGCGCTTTACTTGTTCGGCCACACGAACTAGCTATAGCTCAGGTTTACGAACCTAGTATATAAATCATACGGAAAATTAAATGTAAAAGTAATATTTCAAACTATTGCGTATTGACACG
>NW_012047862.1:0-466 GCF_000956235.1 Wasmannia auropunctata
CTGTTCTTCCCTTCTTCCAAATTGTAACATCCTAATGTAGTTGTCTCCTTCAATATATTATAGTAGATTTTTCAAACCTATAGCATCTAATGCACAATAATAGTAGTCGTATCAACGCGCAATAGTTTACGAGATATTATTGTTAAAATTTTCCGTGTTTGTTATATGCTAAGTTCATAAACCTAAACTTCAGCTAATTCAGTAGCCGAGCGAGTAAAACGCGTGACAAGAACACTGGATATTCCACGTTAAAATCCTACTCTTTTTTCGTAATCTTTTTTTAAAGTAATAGGCGAAACATATTTTAATATAATTATTGAAATTATTCGTGTACTTTTCGTGTAGGAGAAATACTTGTATATTTATAAATTTTGTTGGCATCATCCTTATAAAATATAAAATTATCGCTTTTGTTCATTGTTACAATTTTTATGAACATTATTTAGCAAAGATTTAAATGCAATGA
>NW_012047863.1:0-426 GCF_000956235.1 Wasmannia auropunctata
ATATATGTAAAAAAGTATATAATTATGGCTCTCCGTCTGTTCTCCCCTTCTTCCTAATTGTAACATCCTAATGTAGTTGTCTCTTTCAATATATTATAGTAGATTTTTCAAACCTATAGCATCTAATGCACAATAATAGTATTCGTATCAACGCGCAATAGTTTACGAGATATTATTGTTAAAATTTTCCGTGTTTGTTATATGCTAAGTTCATAAACCTAAACTTCAGCTAATTCAGTAGCCGAGCGAGTAAAACGCGTGACAAGAACACTAGATATTCCACGTTAAAATCCTACTCTTTTTTCGTAATCTTTTTTTAAAGTAATAGGCGAAACATATTTTTAATATAATTATTGAAATTATTCGTGTACTTTTCATGTAGGAGAAATACTTGTATATTTATAAATTTTGTTGGCATCATCCTTA
>NW_012047864.1:0-702 GCF_000956235.1 Wasmannia auropunctata
TCCCAGCGGCTATGGCGCTGGGATATATGCAAACGCCATCACCGCCGCCACCAGGATATGTGGCATCATATGTCCCAGCGCCATCGCCGCCGGGATATATTCCAGCACCTCTATCGGGGTATCCTGGAGCTCCAGTGCCGTCGCTACCGGGGTACGTTCCAGCGCCGTCGCCACCACCGGGATACGTGCCAGCGCCGTCGCCACCACCGGGATATGTGCCAGCGCCGTCACCACCACCGGGGTTTATTCCGGCGGCAGGTTACGCCCCGTCAGCGGGATACGTCCCGTCGGCGGGATACGTCCCGTCGGCGGGATACGTCCCGTCGGCGGGATACGTCCCGTCGCCGGGGTACGTCCCGTCGGCGGGATACGTCCCGTCGTCGGGGTACATCCCACTGCCGCCGGGATACGTCCCACTACCGCCGGGATACGTCCCACTGCCGCCAGGCAATAAATAAAAAATATATATATTTATTATTTTTAGTTTAAAATATATATATATATATATAACAAATGTAAAAATATATAAAAATATATACAAAATATATATAAATATATGTAAAAAAAGTACATAATTATGGCTCTCCGTCTGTTCTCCCCTTCTTCCTAATTATAACATCCATAATGTAGTTGTCTCTTTCAATATATTATAGTAGATTTTTCAAACCTGTAGCATCTAATGCACAATAATAGTAGTCGTAT
>NW_012047865.1:0-343 GCF_000956235.1 Wasmannia auropunctata
TAAAATAGACATAAAATGTAAGCGCGAAACTATGAATTTGTAATAAAAATGAAAAAATTACTTTTTTTGGATTATATAATTGTCACTTGACATAAACATTTTATTAATATAAATATTCTATAACTCATATATATATAATGAATAGTTCACGTGCATTGGATTACATGAATAAATAACAGCCTTTTCAATTATGATTAAAAGCGTAAAAAAAAAAGATATCGTTACGACTGCAATTTGTGATAATTTGTATGTTTGGACAATGTACGTGTTGAGTGAAACAGATTAATATTGTGAAAAATTTATTTAAAAATATGACTAAAATTAAAAAGTCTGTTTTATTAAT
>NW_012047866.1:0-3941 GCF_000956235.1 Wasmannia auropunctata
AAATAGCAGTACCAAGTAAAATGACATGACTTATAATGGAAGGTTGTAGATGGTATTTTTAAGTTTTTTCTCTCCAACATCATGTCTCACTTCTTCAATTCTGTCGAAATGGTACGCACTTCAAAAAAATGGTCAGGATGAATTTTGCCCATAATGTGGTAGTCTAGGATTATCCATGTACTTTTAAAAAATTTTCTTAACTTTTTTATATTTAATAATACAATCTTGTTTAATTAAGATGAATATTTTACAGACGATATTTTTTATTTGGAAGTTCAAACACTATCGGACATTAAGTTAATAGGAAAAAAATCAATGTCTTTGGCACAATTATTATTAAGTATAAACTATATCTGACAATATTTCAGAAATGCCGAACAAAATTATTCGTAATTAACCCTAGACTACCACATTATATTTGACATCGAAATCTACCACATTGGGTAAATGGCAGTACCAAGTAGAATGACGTAACTTATAAAAGAAGGTTGTAGATAGTATTTTTAAGTTTCTTCTCCCCCATATCACGACTCACTTCTTCAACCCTGTCAAAATAATATGCACTTCATAAAAGTGGTCAGGATCAATTTTGCCCATAGTATGGTAGTCTAGGATTAAACAAAAATGTATTATTATATACAAAAATTAAAAAAATTTTTTTAATGTTACTCAAAATTTTTATACATTCTTTATCTAATCCATGTTTATAGAGATCGTTGGATTCATTGATGAAATAGAGGGTCCAAGATAGTTAGAAGTGCCCAACAGTACCAATTATTAAAATTTAATTTGAGTAATAATAGTCAGCACCGTGTATAAATGTCACTTGGAGTAACGAAATGGATTTTATAAGTATTAAAACCAGTTTTAATACTTATAAAAACAGTTTCAAAACTATTAGAACTGGTTCAATTACTGATGGTAATTAATTTGAAATAATAGATTACGAACACGAAACTATGTATAAGAAGGGAAAATATGTTGAAATTAAAGGATGTGTAAAAATTATAAGTAACATTTAAAAAATTTAAAAAATTTTTTTATATTTAATAATACAATCTTGTTTAATTGAGGTGAATATTTTACAGACGATATTTTTCATTTAGAAGTTTAAACATTATTGGACATTAAATAAATAAGAAAAAATCAATGTCTTTTGCACAATTATTATAAAGTATAAACTATATCTGATAATATTTCAGAATTACCGAACAAAATTATTCGTAATTAACATTACACTACCACACTAAATTTGACATTAAAATCTATCACATTGGGTAAAAGCAGTACCAAGTAGAATGACGTGACTTATGATGAAAGGTTGCAGATTGTATTTTTAAGTTTCTTTTCCCCCACATCATGACTCACTTCATCAACTCTGTTGAAATGGTACGCACTTCAAAAAAGTGGTCAGGATCAATTTTGCCCATAGTGTAGTAGTCTAGGATTAAACAAAATTGTTTTATCATATATGAAAAAATTAAAAAAATTTTTTAAATGTTACTCAAAATTTTTACACATTCTTTATCGAATCGATGTCTATAGACCGATCGTATTTACCTGAAACACGGTGCTAATTGTTATTATTCAAAATGAATTTGAGTAATCGATATTATTAAAATATTATGAAAAAAATATAAGATAAAATGTTTGTCAAATTTACTAAAATTAAATTTTTTGTCAGTTTGACAAATAAAATCATTTAAATGAGATGAATATTTTACAGACGGTATTAGTTATACGTGAATTTATTGAAACCAGTTTTAATACATATAAAAACAGTTTTAAAACTATAGGAACTGGTTCAATTACCGAGGGTAACCATAAATTGGAAATAAAAATAATGGATTACGAACACGAAACTACGTATAAGAAGGGAGACTATGTTGAAATTAAAAGATGTGTAATTATTACAAGTAATATTTAAAAAATTTCTTTAACTTTTTTATATTTAATAATGCAATCTTGTTTAATTAAGATGAATATTTTACAAACGATATTTTTCATTTGCAAATTCAAACACTATCGGACTTTAAGTTAATAGGAAAAAAATCAATGTATTTTGCACAACTGTTATCAAGTATGAACTATATCTGATAATATTTCAGAAATACCGAACAAAATTATTCGTAATTAACTCTAGACTACTACATTATATTTGACATCGAAATATACCACATTTGGTAAATAGCAGTACCAAGTAGAATGACGTCACTTATGATGGAAGGTTGCAGATGGTATTTTTAAGTTTTTTCTCCCCCACATCACGACTCACTTCTTCAACCCTGTCGAAATGGTACGCACTTCAAAAAAATGGATCAATTTTGCCCATAGGGTGATAGTCTAGGATTAAACAAAATTGTATTATTAAATATGAAAAAATTAAAAAATATTTTTAACAGTTACTAAAAATTTTTACACATTGTTTATCGAATCGTTGTCTATACATAGACAGATCGTATTTATCTAGAACACGGTGCTAATTGTTATTATTCAAAATGAATTTGAGTAATCGATATTATTGGACATTTCTAATTATTTTTATATCTCCTATTTTGTCGATAAATTCTATGATTCTTTTAAAAATGTTGTTATTTAATATATATATTATTATAAAATATTAAATTTTAAGTACATAAGTCGGTAGGGATATGTATATATATACCTATATATATATATACATATTATATTACGTGAGTTAAGTACGCGGCTATTAACACTATTTATGCGTTATATACAAATTTTGATTATAGAATATGCATGTATGTGTATGTATATATATATGTGTATATGTGTGTAATTATAAATAAAACTCATTAAGAAAATATGAACTTAGTAGAGTCCTCCAATTGTAACATTTCTAACACTTCATCATTTCGTAGTGATATCTTTTCTTATCAGCTTTATTACTCCAAAATGACTATTTGTACACGATGCTGACTTATACTAAGATATAATTATACAAATGTTATTTTGATTTTAAGCAAAACTTAAAATTTTTTCTGTCTTTTAAAACCTTAAAAGAAAAAAAAAGAAAGTTTTGAGCCTTGTTTAAAACTTCCTTTTTATATATATTTTTATATTTATAACATATAAAATTTTTTTTCTATTTATATATACCGTCGGTAATAAAACCAGTTCCAATAGTTTTAAAATTATTTTTATGTATATTTCAATTGGTTTTAATAAATCCACGTACAATTAAAAATAAAAGTTTTAAGTTTTGCTCAAATAATGTGTGTATAATCACGTCTTACAATTATTATAGTAATAATATTTTTAAGTTGCAGATCATTATAACAAATATTATTTACTACGTACATTAGTAATCGGATTTTAAAATATATCCTGTATAAAATAATTTTTACATAAATCATTTATATCGGTATTTACAAATTATAGATTTATAAGATAGACTGCGTACCCCCATTGAAATCTTGTGATGAACTTTCAGATGAGAGAAGGAATTAAGAGTAATAATGCTTGTTTAATTATGCAGCTAAGCCTTTTTTCTCTTTTTTCTTCTTCTTTTTTCTCCTTTTATTCTTCAGCTGCACAATTGAACAAAAAAGCACTACTATTCTTATTATCCTTTCTTACCTGATGTTTTAAGGTTTTAATTAATCCTACATACAACTAAAAAATATAACATTATTTACTACATACATTAATAGAATTATATCTTGTTTAGAAAAATATTAATATGTTGTTTCGTACGAGTTAAATGTTGGCTTTAACACAATAATAAAAAATATTGGTGCTTTTGATTTGAAAAAAGTTATAAATTTAGTAAAACCTCAATTAATAGAGTTGCCAGATATATCGAGACACATAAATTCATGTATTCGTAAGTACTAATATAAACAATATATTAATATTTTTTTATACAAGATATAATTCGGCTATTAATGTATGTAGAAAAAAATATTTGTTATATTTTT
>NW_012047867.1:0-361 GCF_000956235.1 Wasmannia auropunctata
CAAAAAAAGAGTTACAATATAGTCACTGTCGTGATCGCAAGTTCGCGGCGAACGAACGGCAAGGTAACGGTGCGACGGAGCAACGCGAGCGACCGAAACCGAGAAAACGAGATCTTTTCTGAGAGAACTGAGAAAAACTGACTTGACTCCGGGCGGGAGCTCTGCTATTTATTCTCAAAGCATGTTGTTTGTCGAGTAATTTTCTAATCGCGAAAATGCCAAAAAACAAGCGCGTAATGCACACCGTCATTGACACGTGATCGTGGTGTGCCGGGCATCAGCTGATGTCACGAAACGTCGGTTGCCGACCAGATGTGCTCCCGGAAGCCCTTGCTCCGTCCGGCTGTTTGCGCATTCCTTT
>NW_012047868.1:0-389 GCF_000956235.1 Wasmannia auropunctata
ACTTTTATTTTGACAATTACAAAAAACTAACAAAAAAGGAGTTACAATATAGTCACTGTCGTGATCGCAAGTTCGCGGCGAACGAACGGCAAGGTAACGGTGCGACGGAGCAACGCGAGCGACCGAAACCGAGAAACGAGATCTTTTCTGAGAGAACTGAGAAAAACTGACTTGACTCCGGGCGGGAGCTCTGCTATTTATTCTCAAAGCATGTTGTTTGTCGAGTAATTTTCTAATCGCAAAAATGCCAAAAAACAAGCGCGGAATGCACACCGTCATTGACACGTGATCGTGGTGTGCCGGGCATCAGCTGATGTCACGAAACGTCGGTTGCCGACCAGATGTGCTCCCGGAAGCCCTTGCTCCGTCCCGGCTGTTTGCGCATTCCT
>NW_012047869.1:0-304 GCF_000956235.1 Wasmannia auropunctata
GAGATACCGCGGCGGTATGACGTGGTGGACTTGGCGAAAGTAACTTAGATCCCGCAGCGGCGAGATACCGCGAATGAATCGCGGTATGACGGTGAAGATGATAATCGTCATTCCGCTACTTGTTAGCGGGATCTATGCTAAGGAGATACCGCGGTGGTATGACGGTTAGTGGCGGTATATTTGTCATCCCGCTACGTGTTAGCGGGATCTCTTGTTAGCGGCTGAGATACCGCGAATGAATCGCGGTATGACGGTGAAGATGATAATCGTCATTCCGCTACTTGTTAGCGGGATCTAGAGATAC
>NW_012047870.1:0-1666 GCF_000956235.1 Wasmannia auropunctata
ATATTTAATAGCGAAAATATCAGGCGCAACAGAAAGTCCCGTGTGTCTGCATGAACAGTCCGAGTCGCGACTTCCCCCATCCGGCGGATCGCCGTGCGTCATCCGAGTGAGCCACGCATTTCCGACTTTAAACTCAATTTTCGATGTGTTCCCGACATGTGACAATTTTAACTAGCACCATTGGATTTCTCGTGTCAAAAACTATAAGAAACGATATCAATTTTATTTTCCGCGAGCCAGGTAAAAATCGGCCTTTTCGTAACACCTTTCTTTCGTTGTCAACACTTTTTACAGTAAGGTCCGTTATTCTCTTCAAATTGAATATTTTTTTTCACATTCGACTGTGATTAATTCTTACGGCTTATAATAACCGACATATGAGACAACGTTTACAATGAGACTTAAAATTTATGAAAATTGACCAATCATAATCGATTATTCATCTCACATAAGAAAAATAATTGATTGTGATTGGTCAATTTTCATTAAGTCTTAAGTCTCATTGTAGACGCCGCTTGTATTGCAAAACGTGCCCAATACGATAAGCAAGGTTCTAATTTCTACGCAATATGATGTTGTTACCGTTAACGCGGAATTCTTGGTTAAGTAGTCAGGAGCCTTAAATATTGAAAAAAATCTCAGAGTTTTTCGTAAAAGAGTTGAAATATTAATTTTATCCTTTACCATTATTTTTCTGGCGGAAAAAATTTTACTTTATTCTTTGAATCCTTTTTTTATTTTTCCGTTCTATAGATTACAAATTTTTATTTTCAAGTGTATAATTATTTTCTGACAAAAAGAAAGACTTTATAAAAAATTAAAATATACAAGAAATGTAAACCTATAACATTCTGCGTAGAATGTAATAGGATTTTTATAACAACATAATATGTTCAAAACTACAGTATTTCCATTTATGCGTTTTATTAGACAAACGTTTAATTAAGCAAATTAGAATTTGTCTTATTAGATGTATTCTGCTTCGTTTTGTCATCATCCGCAGAAGCTTAAACAATGTAAATTTACGATTTTAATCGGCTAGAGTAATGTAGATAGTATAGTGTAATATGATATATAAAAACAAACAAAATCAAGAAATAAATATATCTTCGAAATGTTAATTATGTTATACTCTTTTATTATTTTTTCTCTCTTTTTACTGATGTTTTTTTTTAAATCTCTATATCGTTTTAAGATGTATAATAAATAATTATTTCTTTTTTTACAAAATAGTATCTGTTTTTATTGTCGAGCTATATAAAAGAGAAAAATTGAATGTTTGTGATCTTAATACTTGAATATAAAATTTTTTAATTCACTCTTGCGTACAGTATTTGATGACAACATGAATTATATTTTTAATTAGGATAGCAAGATTTATCAATAGATCGTATCTCTTTTCGAATTTGCGCACGATATCAAGAAGGAAATGTACATTCTTCTTTTCTTATGGGCCTGCCCTCAGACGAGGGCTAAGACACTCTGATTTTTCAAACGTGTGGTGAAATACTCAAGGTAGTTCACTCGCGAATTGAAAACAGTCAGAATTTCTTGAAATTGAAACTATGTATTGTACTAGAAGTCGTTGACACGCTTGTGCAATTAGAATGAGATTGACCGTTTCAATACTGGGATATACAATTAAAAAATCCATATTTTGTACATG
>NW_012047871.1:0-479 GCF_000956235.1 Wasmannia auropunctata
GTACGAGACAAGTCACATTTTCACAATTAAGCACATAATAACGAAATGGTTCGCAATACATAAGAAGGGTATTACGAAAAGGCTGATTTTTACCTTGCTCGTGGAAAGTAAAATTGACATTGTTTCTTATAATTTTTGAGACAAGAAATCCAATGATGCTAGTTAAAATTACGTCATATGTCGGGAACACATCGAAAATTAAGTTTAAAGTTGGAAAAATGCGTCGCAGTCATTCGCGAGACAAGTCGCTACGTTGCATGTGTCGATGATACAGTGTGTATGTACATTATGTTTTGTCATTACAAATGAAGAAATTGTTATTAAAAATGCTATATTTAATAGCGAAAATATCAGGCGCAACAGAAAGTCCCGTGTGTCTGCATGAACAGTCCGAGTCGCGACTTCCCCCATCCGGCGGATCGCCGTGCGTCATCCGAGTGAGCCACGCATTTCCGACTTTAAACTCAATTTTCGATGTG
>NW_012047872.1:0-343 GCF_000956235.1 Wasmannia auropunctata
GTGAGCCTGAATAGGTCCTGTGGGGCCCAGGACCTGTTGGCCCAAACTATGAGGGATCGAGAGTGCGGGTTGGCCTGCATATCTGAACCGTACCGAGTCCCCAATGACCAGAGATGGGTGGGCTCGGCGGAACAAACTCCAATGGCTGCGATTATGGTATCAAACCATGGGCAAACGGATGCGGTCACGCCCCTGAAAAGGGGAAGTGGTTTTGTCGTGGCCTCCTGGGGGCGACTCGTTGTCGCGTCATGCTACTTTTCCCCCAACAAAACTGTGGATCAGTTTAGGGGTTTTCTAGCGGAGGTTGGCGACTCCGTGATAAATTACAGAAATGGCCCGCTCT
>NW_012047873.1:0-389 GCF_000956235.1 Wasmannia auropunctata
GGGGGGGGGGAAGCCGGAGCACGCGTATTGTATCGCGGAGCGCAAATTGAGAATACGACGAGATACTCACGACGCGTGTTTGTTTCTATCTACATATTTTTGCGGATGTTAAACCGATCCCTCCCTCCCCCCCCCCTCCCCACTGTTTCGCCGTCGAACGATATCGCAGGTATACGCTTGTCGTTCCAATTACTCTCTGATGCGTTAAAAAAAAAATGCAGTAAACATGTGATATACTACACACACTCTCTCTCTCTCTCTCTCTCTCTCTCTCTCTCTCTCTCTCTCTCTCTTTGCGTCTCGCCCCCATCTTTTTCTACCTCGTTCTGCCGTCTGCCTCCCGCGCGGCATGTACGCACACGTACGTACGTATGTACATACGTACGTAC
>NW_012047874.1:0-483 GCF_000956235.1 Wasmannia auropunctata
TATCCCCTGTGTGCCTTGTCGACTCAGTCATTATACGAAGTTATACGATATTTTATAAAACAATAATATTAAAAAATCAATCAAAATGATTCTTATGACAAAATATGATTTTTTCTATATATAATAGATAATGTTGATGTGTATAATGAACTATGTTGATTTTTCAGATTATTCTCCTCACGTAGAAGTGATCATGAAATTGTAACTTTAAAATTTCTTGAAGAAAATAGTAATGAGTTCAAATAAGATAATATTGGAGCAAGAAAAAAAATTTTAAGTGAGAAAATTATTAACTGAAGTAAAGTACTTTCGGATGCTATTTGAATTCCACATTAACTTTTGATTTGTTTACTTTATGAAGAGTAAAGAACTTCAAAACTTCGATTTTTCCACATATTACGAAGTTTTAGACTCAAATAAAAATTTCTATATTTTAAGAAGTTTTATACTTAAATATAATTTGAAAGTGATAACACTTTTATA
>NW_012047875.1:0-342 GCF_000956235.1 Wasmannia auropunctata
AACCTTCTTTTCCGGTAGCGGTGGCAGCACAATGTAGGGATAGGAAATCTCCAGATAAGCACGAAGCAACTCGAACTCGGTGTATCGCCGCCATAACGAGCTTATTCTAGTTAGCGCGTTTTTGAAATCTGGGTCAGTGACTCTGTAAAAATAAAGAAGAACGTAGTCATGTATAATAAACGCCCTGACATGAACAGTACTGCACGGAAAGAAGACAATTTTGCTGGATCTATAGATCAGAAAATAATTTTTGTTCAATAAAATCAAAATGATTTTCTTGGAAAGTCAAAATGATTGCTGGAATATCAGAACGTTTTATAGCAGTCTCTTATACACATCTCT
>NW_012047876.1:0-719 GCF_000956235.1 Wasmannia auropunctata
ACTTATAGAAAATTCAACGCTCGGGAAAGTTTGCTCCTTCACGGAAGAGAACGACTGTATACTAATTTTTACTCAAGAATTCGCTCTTTTAACGCCGCGATCTCTTAACCCTGAATTTATAGTTCCAGTTTATGAATCAACGTAAAAATGTTCGGATGAAATCTCTACCTTTTTTTTTTGCTTTCGGGCGTGATTCATCGTTCGCCTTATATCCCACGGTGATGATCTCGATCCCTCGAAGGCGTTTAGCAGAGCGCGATCAGCCTCGTCGGCAGTTAAATTCCGAGCAAACTCAAAGTGGCTTCGTTTGCATCGCGGTAATTAGTACGGGCCGTACCTCCTGCGCGCCTCTCTCCTCTCTCTCTCTCTCTCTCTCTCTCTGTCTCGCGCGAGCGTGAGGTCGCGAACGAACGCGGCAAACTCGGTACCGCACCTCGTTCGGGGAACAATGCACCACGAAAGCGATCTCTGACGTCGAGCGGAAGAAGAGGAGACGCGCCGAGCCCAAGTGAGGAGGATCGATATATACCACCGCGCCTCGCTGTACCGCGAATTAAAAAGAAAAGGATAAGAAGAAAAAGGAAAGGGTTAACGAGGCGACGGGAGGGAAGGGAAGGGAGGAAAACGATGTAACAGCTGGACGTTACGGTTTCTTCTGCTACGTAGAAGAAGGTGAACGAACCGATGCGAACGATTTCTCGCCTCTCTCTCTCTCTCTC
>NW_012047877.1:0-1032 GCF_000956235.1 Wasmannia auropunctata
AAAATATATAGCTATAAGGGAATAGAATAGAGAAAAATCAAATTCAAAGTTCGCAATACATTGTATTGCCTTATATCAAGCAATTTTTTTTTGCTAACTACTAAAAATATCTTACTTCGTCATGAATAAATAAGCATTTTGCAGTTTTCTACCGAGATGCGCGAATCGTTGCTACGGCCTGAAGGATACGTTTCATCCTCGTTGCGCATTACCCATGATACGTGCTTACAAACTTGCGATGGCATGTAACAAAATTTGCCTCCTCGTTTCTTCGAGCGGACGACTCGGCTCGTTTCCCGTTACGCTCCCGTTGCCGTACCGCGTAATTCTTGTTTGATACGGAAACGCGATCCTTCAGCGAGAAAGGGACGCTTGAAATCGCTCGGTTGCGTCGTACATTGCATACGCGCTGCGCAAATATGCAAGCGCATTATGACCGTTGATACCACCGACGGTATCAATCCTCTCCCTCTCCCTCTTTCTCCCTTCCTTCTCTCTCTCTCTCTCTCTCTCTCTCTCTCTCTCTCCCCGCGCCGCGCACCAATCGAATGCCTCGCGTAACTGCACTACAATCGTCGTCAATTATGATACCTCCATTGTATCGTGCGCCGCGCATATTACGCCTGCCGCGGCGTTTCTAATTTAGAGCGCCTCGAGCGCGTGGTAACGGGAATCGGTGCATCGCCAAGTTTCTCGCAACTTATTTGTCATCGTGCGTCTTCTATCGTTAGAGTTTTTAGATGCACAAGGGGAGATTGAACGTCGGGCATTCAACTCGACGTTCGCAATTGCCGAACCTTTGCAGCAGCAGGAGAGGCCTTCTGAGAAGGATGATGCCTTGAGGGAAAGCCACGGAAATTGCGTCATCCCGCGGGCCGCGAGGATCCACGCGCAGTTTCCCAGACGCTTTCTATACGCGATCTTTCATCCCGATTTATGCGTCGCTTCGCGTGACTAAGGGTTCGTATAATAAACTCATGCATGAGGAGGCGCGGAATACAATTCTATTCAGACGGAGAGGAACGTCAGATC
>NW_012047878.1:0-412 GCF_000956235.1 Wasmannia auropunctata
AAAATCCGACAGTTTGTAGAGCTTGTTAAAAGAAGTTTATCATCGACAATATTCGTTTGATTATAAAATCTTTCCTCCTTTTTATTTCCTTTCTTCCTTTACCAAGCCTTCAACGCGGAGAAATAAAAAAGCAAAATGCATAATATCTTTTTTCTCTCTCTTATTTAAAAGAATCCTATCTTAAAATTACCGTGTTACCTGCGTTGAAGCCTCTTTTCCCCAATGTTTAAAAATTCATATCTTCCAAAAAAATAAAGATATAGACTTCTTTCTGGGCTCATCTTAAAGATGAATTTTGTGACTATTTTTAAGAAATCGTGATTTTATTTAAAAATGGCCGATTCAAAATGGCCGATTAAAATGTAATTTTTTGAAAATTTATTTTTTTCAAAAATTGTTAAAATTCGTTTAA
>NW_012047879.1:0-443 GCF_000956235.1 Wasmannia auropunctata
TTGTATAAAAGATTTTATATCAGTAAATAGCATCAAGTGAAAAAAATTATCTTGCAGCCTCGCACGCTTCGATAGGTGTATATCAATTTATATTTTAATTATATTTATATTAGTTTAAACACTTGACACCAAGCCACTACCGTGTCTCCTGATCGATTAATATGATGATACAAACAACAGATAAAACAGATCAGTGTGTTTAATGATTTTTTATTACGATTGGTTTCTGCACTTAAGGCGATCCTAAAGTCGTCTGTTTTATCGATCGAACGCGATTATTTTCCAAAACAAAATAAACATAATTAGAGGCAACAGATTAAAAAATCCTTCTCCACGATTAAAGTATAGACATCATTGTAGTTCCGGCTGGTAGAGGTTATGCTGAGAACGCAAAAAATTTATGAAATTTAGATCTCCGTTACCTTTTCTTAGTCCAACATGGC
>NW_012047880.1:0-712 GCF_000956235.1 Wasmannia auropunctata
ATAACTGATATTGGCATATAACGGGCGTAAAATTCATCGGGCTGCTCACCCGCTTGGTGAAAAAATACGGATCTCCACCACACATCTGAAGATGATTCATCTTCAGTGTAGCGATATTCACTAATACCACGAATAGTTGAATGACATGTTTGAAGGAATGACACTGTCACATCATTCCAATATACAGGGTATCCCAAAATTGGTGCATTCGGAGTACAGGACGTGATACTTTATGCTAAAAGGAACAACTTTTTTCTTTAGCAAATTTTGATCTGACAAATAATCTTGGCAGGAGAGCTGATTAAAGTTAACGAATAATCGTTCTTATCCATGCGGCGTTCAGGGCCGGCGCGCGCTCCTCCATTCACTTGTTCCTAATTTTGGCTAATATTTACAAGTAATGTTTTAAGATACAAATACGGCTCTGTTATAATTAGTTTACGACATTTTAAAACTGTGTTTAAAACAGTTTTAAATATTAATAATTGATAATAATTATATTTATAATTGATTCTTAATTATTATCTATATATTATCGTATTAGTATCTTAAAACATTACTTGTAAATATTAGCCAAGGATTAGGAACAAGTGAATGGAGGAGCGCGCGCCGGCCCTGAGCGCCGCATGGACAAGAGCGATTATTCGTTAACTTTAACCAGCTCTCCTGCCAAAATTACTTGTCAGATCAAAATTTGCTAAAGGAAAAAGTT
>NW_012047881.1:0-468 GCF_000956235.1 Wasmannia auropunctata
TTCTGTAAAAGAATTAAAGCATGGAAAAATATAAATTAAGCGTGGAAAATAATGTATTGAAACTTACGGTCTCTCGATCGCCTCATCCTTTAGCGGAACGTAGAAATCCATATCTAGTATACCCACTCTATTACCACGTCGTCGTCAAACTTTGTTTCAAGTGCGCGTTTCAAAGTGCGAGTGACCCATCCATACTTCCGCCGACTTATATCTGTATCCCCCCCTCCCGTGTTTACCTCTATATAAATCCTCTCTCTAAAGATAACTGATATTGGCATATAACGGGCGTAAAATTCATCGGGCTGCTCACCCGCTTGGTGAAAAAATACGGATCTCCACCACACATCTGAAGATGATTCATCTTCAGTGTAGCGATATTCACTAATACCACGAATAGTTGAATGACATGTTTGAAGGAATGACACTGTCACATCATTCCAATATACAGGGTATCCCAAAATTGGTGCA
>NW_012047882.1:0-433 GCF_000956235.1 Wasmannia auropunctata
AAATGTTACATTTTCACAATCACCTGGTTATTTCACAATCACCTGGTTGTATTAAATCTCACCACTGACGAGGTGTATCAAAATCTTTACAATATATATACCGAAACTAATGGGTGTGGTCTATTTTCGCAAATGTTGCAGATATCGTTTGATTTCGCGACGTGATCTCGCTGCCATGCATTGGCGCTTGATCAAAATGCTTAATTGCATTTTTTAACATATGTTTGATGACCGCGAGACATTTAGATTGAAAGAATATTATATTACGCGAATCTAATGTATCACAGCAGCCGTACATCGGCGCTTGTGCAAAAATGCTAAAATGCATTTTTAACACGTTCGGTGATCTCACCGATATTTTGATTGTACCTGAAAAATCACGTATTACACAAAAGTATTATGTGACAGCCGTCGTACATCGGCGCTTATGCAA
>NW_012047883.1:0-498 GCF_000956235.1 Wasmannia auropunctata
TGATCGCATTTAGCTGCGTGCTTCATTAAAAAATCTATGCCAAGTATCCCTTCGTAATTAGTCGGAAAATCATCCCGTACTACATACATGGTGTGCTTAATTTTTTGATCTCCGAGTCGTACTGTCGCTCGTATTTTTCCGATCGTGTATATTTGATGGCCTGTGACTCCCTTTAAAACCATTCGTTCGTCACGGACTATTACCTCGTCTTTTAGACTTCCTACTTTAATCAATGTCAGCGTTGCTCCTGTATCCAGTAGCAAATGCATTTTACCTTTTTCGGCTTCCTCTATTGGCAACGTTACCATGTGTAACCCGTGCCTGTTATTTTTCCGGTGACCTGCGTTATTTTATGTTCGCGTGCAGCTCGACTTGTCCTTGTCTTGCGCTCCTCTATTCCGTCGTCTTCGCTGCTACTAAACGCTTGGTCATGATTTCGGTCATTGCTTGCCTCTGTGGTTACATGTACTTTGTTTTTCTTTTCATATTCCTTCTTTC
>NW_012047884.1:0-333 GCF_000956235.1 Wasmannia auropunctata
ACGAGAAGGATACCGCCGCTAATTTGAATGCCGCGCGCAGGGACACAGGACCCGCGGCGCTACGCACCTCGCGCGATTCGCGGAGGTCGCGAGCTCGCACGCCCGCCAATTAGGGGCGCGGAAGAAGCTACTACGTGGGCCCTCCGGCCCACCGAGCTCACGGAAGCAGCAGCACCCGGCACTTGTGCTGTGGTTAGCGTAGTGGAAGGACGCAGGACGGGCATTGTAAGAGATACTGATTGTCCGCGTAGGATCCAGCTGCGGCCGAGACGAGCTACCGTTCCCGTTTTCGAGGAGTTTTCGGTGAGACGAACGTACCCATGTAAAGCCGCA
>NW_012047885.1:0-539 GCF_000956235.1 Wasmannia auropunctata
GCTCTTCCGTTAATTATAATACAACAAAATATAATTACATAATATATATAATTATAATGCAACAAAATACTTGATAATAATCATAACGCAAGATTAGGTATTTACTGTACAGCAGACTGTAATAAAAAAAACGCAAGCAAGAAGTCGACATCGTCGAAATTAATGATAAAATTGTTTGGAGAGTTAAATATTGTAAAGTCGATTTTATAAAGTATTGACTGTCTAGTCAATACAAAACAGCGGCTGCGAACAACATACTAGCAGTATGGTAGAGATATTTTGTAAGTTTGGCTGTTTTTGTAAGAGTTGCACGCTAAGAGTCGACAAATTTTCCCCACATCAAGAACTAAAAAATTTTTTTTCTCGAAAACGAGACAAAACACGTTCTTGGGGTTTTTTTCTAAGATGTAGGAAAACTGAAAGTATATAAAAAATATTTTTTCAGATTTTTCGACTCTCTCCCCAATTGTTAAAAAAATTGTTGAAAAGTTTATGTTAAATAAACAATGGAAAACAAAACATTTTTGGAATCTTCATTT
>NW_012047886.1:0-352 GCF_000956235.1 Wasmannia auropunctata
GCTAGCACTGGCCAGAATTATGCCAAATCTGAGAGGACCAAAAGAGGGATCAAGGAGATTGTACGGAGCAGTTATACAATCTATTATATTTTATGGGGCCCCGGTATGGGCGCCAACCTTGAGTGTGGACCGAGGGGTGGCTCAAAAGATCCGTGCGGTGCAACGCAAGATTGCCCTTAGAATTGTGGCGGCGTATAGGACTGTGTCGTATCCGGCCGCATTCCTCCTAGCTAGAATCATTCCTGTGGAACAGCAGGCGGAAAAACATAGATGCGTATTCACCGATACGCGCGCGATACAGGCAGAGGGAATTCGCGTCACCAATCAGATGCAAGAACGCATACGAGAGAGA
>NW_012047887.1:0-443 GCF_000956235.1 Wasmannia auropunctata
GCTAGGAGCAATGCGTCTGGCCCGGAATGGTCTAAGAACAATCTGGCTGCAGTGCCCGTTGGACGCGGCTATCAGCCTGGCAGAATCGGGGAAGATGCGTGTAGGATGGTCTACGGCGAAGGTGGAGCTACTTAAAAGAAGGCCCCTCCAGTGTTTTCGATGTCTGGCGGTGGGCCACGTCCGCGAGAGATGTCCCAGTGACGTAGACAGGACGAGCAATTGCTTTAATTGTGGTGAGCCTGGGCATGTGGCTCGAGAGTGCGGAAGGCCGACTTGCTGTCCGGTCTGCAAGGAGCGGGGCCTTCCATCTGCCCATAGAGCTGGAGCGGATATCTGTCCACCATGTCCGCCAAAGAGAGAACCGGTCAGGAGTCCGCGTCGAGGGAAAACTAGGGTCGATCGGAGTGAGAGGGCCATTCGAAATGGAAGTTGGTTAGGATCGC
>NW_012047888.1:0-456 GCF_000956235.1 Wasmannia auropunctata
CAGGGCAGAGAACGGCCCCGTGATATCCGAGAGAGCCTGAAGAAAATGGAGGGACAGGACTTGTCGTCGGTTGAGCCTGGTCCGCTCGCGCCGGACACTGAGGAGGATGGTCCTCTGCGGCCTGCAGCGTCCGCGAGAAAGAAAAAGAAGAAACACCGTGCCAAGCGAGAGGAAGTGGTTTCCCAGCCGATACCGGGAGAGAACAAGGCGGAGAGACTCCGAGAGTTGGCAGATTATCCGCCGCTGCCGGTTCCTAGGGGGAATATCCCAGCTCCCCCTGATGGACCGAAGTCTGATGCAAATCAGAAGCGCGACGAGGGTGCTGCAAAAATGACTGCACGCAATCGGATGCATAGGGCGGCTCCTAAAACATCAAAAAGGCGTGCTCCTCGGTCATCGGCGGTCACCCTCGTGTGTCCGGAGGGCGGTCCCACGTACTCAGAGGCCATTAGGGAA
>NW_012047889.1:0-442 GCF_000956235.1 Wasmannia auropunctata
GCCTTTGAGAGAGCTGATGGAGGCTAGCATGAATAGCGATATGGGTCTGCTCTCGGGGGTCGCTGACCGTGCAGCATTGAGAGCTCAACAGTTTCCGGCCCCGTCTGGAGTGGAGAATATCTTGGGCGAAGCATTCTTCGATCGAATGGCGGCGACCATTAGTGGGGCCATGGAAAGTGCACTCCGCACGCAGCTACTTGTGTTGGGTGCCCTTGGAGATGGGTTGCAGGGCAGAGAACGGCCCCGTGATATCCGAGAGAGCCTGAAGAAAATGGAGGGACAGGACTTGTCGTCGGTTGAGCCTGGTCCGCTCGCGCCGGACACTGAGGAGGATGGTCCTCTGCGGCCTGCAGCGTCCGCGAGAAAGAAAAAGAAGAAACACCGTGCCAAGCGAGAGGAAGTGGTTTCCCAGCCGATACCGGGAGAGAACAAGGCGGAGAGA
>NW_012047890.1:0-499 GCF_000956235.1 Wasmannia auropunctata
AGTCTCGGATCTCCGGAGAACGGCGTGTGGGGGATTCTTGTCCCAGGCCCCCGCGTCGACATCGGGCGATGGGAGTGGGACGGGGGTGACGGCGAGACCCTCGTCCAAACCTACTATCGTCGAAATGGAGAATGTCAGAGTGAATGTTGAGAGGATCGACCCTGGCAACTTCAAAAAAGGATTGAGGCCGGGCACCACTGGTGAAGCGGCTCAATCGCCTGTGGGAAAGAAAACGACTCAAGAGCAAGTACAGGAGGCCCCGATACCGGCTAAACCGCCAAGGGGAAGGGGAAGTCGGTCGGCTACACCGGAGAGCCGGGAGGTTGAGGTTGTTTCCACCATGGAAATTGGCGAGCTCTCTAGGCCCACAACGCCTAGAGGTGGAGATACCGAGATAGTCTCTTCCGATTTGGGCGCGGGACCGAGTAGGGACTCATCCTCGTCGGACACGGTCATCCGCCGGAAGTTGACTGCCCCTAAAAGAAAAAGGACTTCGGCG
>NW_012047891.1:0-568 GCF_000956235.1 Wasmannia auropunctata
TTACATTTACGGAGATATATACCATGAATCTTACCGCGAGATCAATCGATGCACGAGGATTTACTTTTCAAATCCACTACATCGATGTAATCTTTTAATCGTGTAGATGCGTCAGCGAGCGATCATCTACGCCAGATGTTCGATATTTGAATCGTACGCGACGATCGAATTGGATTACGAATGTTAAAAAAACTTCAATTTTATTTTTGCTAACAGAGAGAATCATCAATTGACATTTCTTGCTTTTGAAGTCATAGGCAGTATAAAAATAGTTTTTCAAACGTTTTTCATGCTGCGGTGTAGAGGATAAATTACGCAAGTAAACGTACAATTCATTTAGCGGAAATTTGTCGCGCTGGATATACTCTTACTCGCAACGGGCCGGCGTATGATTCTGAAAGAGGGCAGGTATTTGTTTTTTTTACGGACGAATACGATGACCGAATTAGCAAGTCGGTCAGTATGTCAGATCTTTCATGTTCTTTATTCATTCTTTGGATGTTTGCAGATTGATTTGTACCAAACTCGTGCGAGCAATAAATTCTCTGAGAATAAGGCACGAAAATTG
>NW_012047892.1:0-465 GCF_000956235.1 Wasmannia auropunctata
TAGAACCATAAGTTCCTTAATTATATAAGAGTAAATTTGTTCTTTTGGAAATACTTTTGAATCATCTGCGTGATACAATTGAGCAAGAAATATGTTGTTTAATTTTGAATACAACTGTGGTGGCAAACATGGTATTGAAATGTATATTCCATTTAACTTGTATATACCTGCATGCGGACCAAGAGGATTTCCTGTTTCAAACGCGTCTTCGTATAAAAACAAAGGAAAAGTTATCGATGTACTGTCTGTGATTTTCGATTTCCAGAAATCAGTTTGTATGATATTGAAAATTTCCCCATAACTATTTTTATTCAATGTTGCAATATATTCGCAAGTTCTTTCAAATATATCACCTATTTCGAAAAATATTTTTAATATTTTTTTTAGCGGTATTAGTTGCCCGTACACACTTTCAGTTTTTAATCCATTCTTATCTTTTACTTCCATAGTTCCAAAGAATATTGA
>NW_012047893.1:0-549 GCF_000956235.1 Wasmannia auropunctata
AATTGGGCAAATCTGCGCAGCCGTCCACTTCTTTAAGTAAAATGTTTAGTCACTGCACAGAATTCGTCTTTTTCCATTTTTACAACTGCTGCCATACTCACTTCCAACGTCTGCCACATGTTAACTATGCGTCGTTTTTGGCTGAAATTTGGTATGAGGCAGTTTGAAAAGTGTTACTTCCTGGCCATATCCTACACAGTTTATTGTGACATCATCTCGCAAAAATTTACCACTTATCGAATAACTCACGTATATAGTTTTTCCGAATTTTTACTTATGGTTATTTTAACATTATTTTATAATAGACTTACTATACATTTACCATACTGCATAGTGAAATTATGCATTTAATAAATATAAAAATTATTATAATAAAGAACTGTTACATACATGTTTATAAGTACATTTATTAAAATTGATATTTTATACAATAACAATTTGACAATTGTTATACAATTGATATGATATCGATATGATATTGACATCATTTAATATATTATTAACGTGGACGTTAAACAAAAATATATAAGTATTATCACGTATAATGAA
>NW_012047894.1:0-309 GCF_000956235.1 Wasmannia auropunctata
ATTTTTACTTAAAGAAGTAAACCGCGGCTGCGCAGATTAAAGCCGAATTGGGCAAATCTGCGCAGCCGTCCACTTCTTTAAGTAAAAATGTTTAGTCACTGCACAGAATTCGTCTTTTTCCATTTTTACAACTGCTGCCATACTCACTTCCAACGTCTGCCACATGTTAACTATGCGTCGTTTTTGGCTGAAATTTGGTATGAGGCAGTTTGAAAAGTGTTACTTCCTGGCCATATCCTACACAGTTTATTGTGACATCATCTCGCAAAAATTTACCACTTATCGAATAACTCACGTATATAGTTTTTC
>NW_012047895.1:0-1346 GCF_000956235.1 Wasmannia auropunctata
TAACTTTTATCAAACACTCCTAATTTTTAAATATATTTTTTATTATAATTTTTTTCAAGTTGCAATGGTGGGTTTTTGAACCTGGATCGCTGGATTATGAGTCTCGCATCTTGTCCGTCATACCACTTCGAAGTACCGATATACATGCGCTTTTTATTACCTATATACGATATAATCAATTATTGCATTACTTTTATAAATTATTTGTTATTAATTAAATCTATTAATTATCTCTTAATTTTTTTTAAATTGTAATTAATAGTAAAAAACATAAATAAATACAAATAAAAAAATAATGTAAAAAATGTAAATATCTATATTTTTCATAAAATAATACATATATACATTTTCAGAATGCAATAGAGATCAAAATAGCATTATAAAAATTATTAAACCACTCAATGTTTGTAACAAATTATATTATTAACCGGTATTCATTCAGTGCTCAAATAATTCATCCCATTCCATAGTATACTCATATCATATTCATACCCATCTCATACCAATGCAGAATTCATACTGTCCTATATGAGTCCTATGTATTATCATTCTTGCCTTATGTGGTACATTCATTTTTATATGGACCTGTTACGGTCTCATATGGGACCATTACGATCTTACGTAGAACCTTCATGGTCCTTCACTGGACCTTCATGGTCCCATATGGAATACCTACGGGAATTCGCGGCAGGGCAGTATTGTCGAACTGCCCTTTTTCTTCAAAATCGCCACAATTTTAAAGTGCCCGTCAGTCATGATACCGCTTTTTTAATTTCGACTTGCATTTAATAACGTTGATCTGATGTATTTGTTGTTCAGAGAGTTTTGCGTAAGGTTATGTTTTTCCCGTGAGTATACCCTGCCGCAAATTCCCATAGGTATTCCATATGGGACCATGAAGGTCCAGTGAAGGACCATGAAGGTTCCATGAAGGACCATAAAGGTCCTGTGAAGGACCATGAAGGTTCGACGTAAGATCGTAATAGCCCCATATGGGACCGTAACAGTCCCATATAAAAATGTATACACATAGGGCAAGAATGATAATACATAGGACTCATATAGGACAGTATGAATTCGGCATCGGTATGAGATGGGTATTAATGTGGTGTGAGTATACTATGGAAGGGGATGAATTATTTGAGCACTGAATAAATACCGGCTAATATATAATTTGTTACAATCATTGAGTGGTTTAATAATTTTTATAATGCTATTTTGATCTCTATTGCATTCTGAAAATGCATATATGTATTATTTTGAAAAATATAAATAGATATTTACATTTTTTACATTATTTTTTATTTGTATTTATTTACGTTTTTTACTATTAATTACAATTAAAA
>NW_012047896.1:0-318 GCF_000956235.1 Wasmannia auropunctata
TCAGTTTAAGCGACGCTTGTTTGGGCAATAACTGGACAGCAAATTTAGTCAGTTTCTAACTAGTTATTGGTCAGTTTTTAACTGGATTTTCCAAAATATTTTTTGAAAAAAATTTTTAAAATAATTAAAATAAGAACTTTTTTTCACTTATCATTATTTTTCAACAAGTATTTATAAACTTCAAATAACTTTTATCAAACACTCATAATTTTTAAATATATTTTTATTATAATTTTTTTCAAGTTGCAATGGTGGGTTTTGAACCTGAATCGCTGGATTATGAGTCTCGCATCTTGTCCGTCATACCACTTCGAAGTA
>NW_012047897.1:0-418 GCF_000956235.1 Wasmannia auropunctata
TGAATTAGAATCCATTTCTATGACACTCTCTGACGCACGGGGGTCAGCGATGAATTTCTTAGCATCAATTAAAGGAATGTTTTTGCTGGACGCAAGTTTAATGATATCTTTATGTTTAATCATGGTAGGACAAAGGTGTGAGGTTGCCAGGTGCTTACCTTTACAGTTGATGCATTGTCCCAGTGAGAAACAATTTGTCGACCCGACGTCGATTCGACGTCGAAAAGTGGGTTCGAAATGAGATCGAAATTGACATCGACATCGATGTCTTTTTGACTCCCATGTCGACCTCCTGTCGATTCAAACTGCGAAATCGATTTGACATTGATCATAAATCAAAATCCTGCCCAAGGAGAACAGAAAGATCAAAATGACATAAAAATAAGATCAAATTTTAGTTTGTCAAAATAATGTCAAA
>NW_012047898.1:0-553 GCF_000956235.1 Wasmannia auropunctata
GGCCTACCGTTAGGCTCAATGAGATGTCCAAAATGATTTCCGCCTGTTGAACCTAAGCAAGGAGGAGGGGGGTCACCCCTTCCATTTCCAGTAGCCGAACCCCCGTTGAAATTTACGGCGCCTTGACGTGGAGAGCTAACACGCCGCACTCCAGAGGAAACCTGCGCATAGCTATGCGATGCGGAACCTTGAGATCTTTGAGAGTCCATCGCTTGTCATGGATCAAGGCCATCTAAAATTTCGAATCTATTGTGATCACTATAGCTAGTAGAGTTCGAAGAGGAGGATTGATTAGGAGATTTCTGTGCACGAGAGGGAGGGAGGCTAGGAAACCCCCGGGGATCCGAGGTAAAATCGATGGCAGAGCTATTGGCCGCTGAATTAGAATCCATTTCTATGACACTCTCTGACGCACGGGGGTCAGCGATGAATTTCTTAGCATCAATTAAAGGAATGTTTTTGCTGGACGCAAGTTTAATGATATCTTTATGTTTAATCATGGTAGGACAAAGGTGTGAGGTTGCCAGGTGCTTACCTTTACAGTTGATGCATT
>NW_012047899.1:0-611 GCF_000956235.1 Wasmannia auropunctata
AAGGAAATTCTATTGTTGATTAAGATGCACGTGCCCCTCTGACCCGGCAGCGACACGTCGTTCCTAAGAGTCTTGAAACCTTTAAGGGAGAACATTGAGGTGGTCGAAAGGAGAGATTCCTGTATACAGACAATATCATATTCATTGCAAATTTGTTGTAATTGCGGAAGCTTCCCGCGGATCCCACAGCAATTCCACTGTAGGATGCGCAACTCAGAGGCTGAGTTCAATCTTTTACCCGCCATGAGAAAGCAGGGTAGAAGAGTATGCAGAGGAGTCGTTAAAAGAGGAAGTGCGAGGATCCGAACCAGCAGTGAAGAGAGAACCACCACTAAAAAGATTTCCAAGATTAATACCAAGCGAATTAATTAAAGTAGAAATTTTGTTTAAGAAAGAAATGATGGGATTAAGCAAAGAATTAATTAAGCCATTATTGAAGATGTTAACGCAGTTATGCAGAAGCTGAATTAGGGCCTCCAGAATGTTCCCATTTCCCGACGAGGGTAGGGGTTGTGAACGCGACTAACCTGAAGCCGGGGACTCCCTGAAGAGTATCCCATTTTGAGACGTCATGGAAGGCCTACCGTTAGGCTCAATGAGATGTCCAAAAT
>NW_012047900.1:0-551 GCF_000956235.1 Wasmannia auropunctata
ACATTTTTGGTGTGGGCATAGCTAACAATGGAAAGATGTTATTTGAGTGGGAAGGAAAGTTTTTCTGTATGTATTTCAGAATGGGAGTGGCTTTATTCCGTGTGTTGAAACAATAGAAAAGAATGTGATTAATATCTTGTATTGAGTCTCCGCAATCGCAGGCGGGTGAAGAAGCCATATTTTTTCTGCAAAGACTAAAATTTAAGTTGTAGTGGTTGCTCCTGAGTCTATTGATAAGTACAATTTGATGCCTGTTTAATGGAATCTTAAAGTACCAAGGTTTAGACGATAGTGGTTTGTATAGTTCAGAGTATTGAGCACCGGTACTTCTGGCCGCTTCTTTCAAATAGGAGACCATACCTCGGTCAAGGAGTCGCTTGGCTTCTGCGTAAAGATCCTCATAAGGAATTTTGAAATCTGCTTTGTGGCCATTTTTGGATGCCTCTCTCGCTGCTCGATCCGCCACCTCGTTACCCGGGATGCCCTTGTGCGAGGGGACCCACAAAAGTGTGAGAGTACGATTATTCTTTTGGGCCTCCATGAGTCTGTTC
>NW_012047901.1:0-701 GCF_000956235.1 Wasmannia auropunctata
TCGATTGAAAACGAACTAAGTATTTACAGTGCGTCAGAATCTTTTGATACGCGTACTATTTTGGTCTGATACTAGCGATTCAGGAGTACCAGACCAGACCGTACTAAGATAATTCGCGAACGTTTACACCGACTGTATCAAGCGATTTGATACGGATTTGATACTTAGTACGCTTCTCTTCTTCTTCTTCTTCTTTCAGTTATAATGGCCCTGGTCCCCTAAGCAGGGGTAAACTTGGCCAATCTAATCCCAGATACCTCCAACCTTCCACAAGCGTACCGACAAACGGAGCAGTGCCGAAATGGCACTCAGATACGCTACCGCGCGTGCCACCTCTCGCCAACCCGAGCACCGACGCGCGCCATGCCCGCTTCCCGGGGAGGGAAATTTAAACGGACAAAGAGCAAGCTCTGAGGAACGAAAGGAGTAGACGACACATTTTTGGTGTGGGCATAGCTAACAATGGAAAGATGTTATTTGAGTGGGAAGGAAAGTTTTTCTGTATGTATTTCAGAATGGGAGTGGCTTTATTCCGTGTGTTGGGACAATAGAAAAGAATGTGATTAATGTCTTGTATTGAGTCTCCGCAATCGCAGGCGGGTGAAGAAGCCATATTTTTTCTGTAAAGACTAAAATTTAAGTTGTAGTGGTTGCTCCTGAGTCTATTGATGAGTACAATTTGATGCCTGTTTAATGGAATC
>NW_012047902.1:0-389 GCF_000956235.1 Wasmannia auropunctata
TCACGGTTCCAGTCAAAGGCGCCGCTAGGTCTCTTCTACTCTATGTATATAAACTCTTTGGCTACACTAGCACCATATTAGGGCAGCACTGGATGGCATTTGCACAGAATCAGTGCAAGTCTACCGAATTTGCCATTGGCCTAGTTTACACCGTTAAATTAATTGATACGAGTATCAGATTGATGCGGACTAAGTACTTGATACGTCACTGTTTACACCGATTTATTTCGAAATAAGTTAAGATAGGTTTTTAGATTTTTCATTTCACAAAACTTCTAATTCTAATTTTAATCTTAAAGCAACTTTAACCTAATGCAGCCGTGACGTATTTAATCCGATTGAAAACGAACTAAGTATTTACAGTGCGTCAGAATCTTTTGATACGCGTA
>NW_012047903.1:0-362 GCF_000956235.1 Wasmannia auropunctata
TTTATCGATACCTAAATGACCAGATTGAGGGTCATCGTGCGACTCGCGTAAAGCTTCCTCCCGTAATTCCTGCGGTAACACTAATTTCCAATGATCTAAATCCTCCACTACCGCGGCGGTAGTGGGTTTCGGTCTCGAGAAAAACAGTCGTCCGTCCATGACTTTCCAGCCCACCCAAGCCTTCGGCCGCTCCGAAACCTCGCGAAAACGTCTTAAGTACCAGGAATTCTTTGTGTCCTCTAAATTTTCAATCGCCAGCGCCGCCAACGGAACGGCAGCCTCTAACGGGATCTCGGCATCACTCTCAAACATTCGCGAAAGTGCGTCCGGCACGTGATGTAACGCTCCTTTCCGATGTATTA
>NW_012047904.1:0-402 GCF_000956235.1 Wasmannia auropunctata
ACTTTCATTCGCTGACACGTATCGCATTCCCCCACGTACTTCGCGGCATCCCTAAACATGTTCGGTCAATAATAGGCAACTGTTAGCCGGCGGTGAGTTTTATCGATACCTAAATGACCAGATTGAGGGTCATCGTGCGACTCGCGTAAAGCTTCCTCCCGTAATTCCTGCGGTAACACTAATTTCCAATGATCTAAATCCTCCACTACCGCGGCGGTAGTGGGTTTCGGTCTCGAGAAAAACAGTCGTCCGTCCATGACTTTCCAGCCCACCCAAGCCTTTGGCCGCTCCGAAACCTCGCGAAAACGTCTTAGGTACCAGGAATTCTCTGTGTCCTCTAAATTTTCGATCGCAAGCGCCGCCAACGGAACGGCAGCCTCTAACGGGATCCCGGTAATTTAC
>NW_012047905.1:0-525 GCF_000956235.1 Wasmannia auropunctata
TGCTACCGTTCCCGTTTTCGAGGAGTTTTCGGTGAGACGAACGTACTCATGTAAAGCCGCCGATTTATACTTGTGTCAGACGGGCCGCGAGGAACTCGCGTTCAGACTTGTCGTTCTCGTTTTGTGATTCGGCTATCGCCGATAAAGGTTCCGTATATCCCGGCGCCCCGTCTGACTTCGCGTATCGAGATATTGTGTTGCAGGACCGTCGCGCCCGCCGCGCGCCCGCCGAGCGCCACAGCCAAGCCAAATTCATGTAATTGTGTCGTTCCCGTCCTTGTGCGCGTGTGATAATTCGCGTTTTCGAGAGGGCCTTGTGCCCCAGTTACGAGATTTAGAGAGAGTCTCCGGGATCACGGAATCCCGCGGGACATATTAGTTCCCGAGTTTCGATTTCGCTGTGTCGATCACGCTGCCCGTGTACGCCGAGCGCTCCGCGCCGGCGTACCCGCGAATATCACGCCCGCACTGCATGCTTCATGATTTCGCATGTCACGCGGATGGGCCGGTAATCTGCGAGTCGTA
>NW_012047906.1:0-493 GCF_000956235.1 Wasmannia auropunctata
GGATTTAAAGGAAATTAAAGATGAGATTAGGAACAAAGAAGAAAACGCGAAAACATTAAAGGAAGATAATAAAGAAATCGTAAATGAAAAGAGACAAAAATTAAACAAAATAAAGAAGGATAGCGAAAGCAATGTCCGAAATACGGACGAAAATAAAATCGAAGAAAAGGATAAAATTGATACTATAAGAGAGAATAAAAAATTAATTAAAAACTCCGATCTAGATATTCGTCGAGAGGAAGGTTTCCAGGCCATTCACGGAGTTCTAGATTCCAAAATCCTTGGAGGGGGAAATCTCCAAACCCCTCCTGAAAATCTTATTGATTCCAAAATCCTTAGAGGGGGAAATCTCCAAACCCCTCCTGAAAATTTTATTGATTCCAAAATCCTTAGAGGGAGAAATCTCCAAACCCCTCCTGAAAATTTCATTAATTCCAAAATCCTTGAAGGGGGAAATTTCCAAACCCCTTCTGAAATTTTGAAAAGTTCCGGA
>NW_012047907.1:0-635 GCF_000956235.1 Wasmannia auropunctata
GAAAGGAGTGCGGCAGGGGTGTGTGATGAGTCCACTCCTGTTCAACTTGTATATTGCGGAATTAGAAGAGGAATTAAGGAGAAGAGGGATAGGCGGGGTACGAATAGGCAGCATGAGGGTATGGAGTATGGCATACGCGGATGACATGGTGTTACTATCGAAAAACAGAGAGGCATTGGTAGACATGATGGATACGTTTAGAAGATTCTTAAATAAGAGGAAACTGATATTGTGTGCGGAGAAAACAAAGGTGCTGGTATTTAATAGAAAAAGAAAGGAAGGAAAGGAAATCTGGAAATGGGGAAAGGAAATTATCGAGGAGGTACAGGAATTCAAATATTTAGGCTTTATATTCAATAGGAAAGGAGACTATAAGGACCACATAAAGGAACATAAAGGAATAGAAAAGGGAGAGTAGCTATAAGGAAAGTATGGGGATTAGGAGAAAGAATGTTTGGAAATGATTTAGTTAGAAGATGGATGTTATTTAAATACTTAGTACAGAGTGTCATGTCATATGGGGTGGAAGTCTGGGGGTGGGAGGAAAAGGAAAAATTAGAGAGGATTATGTTGGATTACGTGAGATGGATTTTTAGGTTAGACTTCTGCACCCCAAGATATATAATTATGAGGGA
>NW_012047908.1:0-365 GCF_000956235.1 Wasmannia auropunctata
TTTTGGACGACGAAAGGAGTGCGGCAGGGGTGTGTGATGAGTCCACTCCTGTTTAACTTGTATATTGCGGAATTAGAAGAGGAATTAAGGAGAAGAGGGATAGGCGGGGTAGGAATAGGCAGCAGGAGGGTATGGAGTATGGCATACGCGGATGACATGGTGTTACTAGCGAAAAACAGAGAGACATTGTTAGACATGATGGATACGTTTAGAAGATTCTTAAATAAGAGGAAACTGATATTGTGTGCGGAGAAAACAAAGGTGCTGGTATTTTATAGGAAAAGAAAGGAAGGGAAGGAAATCTGGAAATGGGGAAAGGAAATTATCGAGGAGGTACAGGAATTCAAATATTTAGGCTTTATATT
>NW_012047909.1:0-418 GCF_000956235.1 Wasmannia auropunctata
TCAGTCATCTCTCAGAAATTTTTCTAATTTTGCACAAAGGTAGTACTTTGGGAGATAGAATTTTGTGTCAAAGGATTTTTTTCTATTGCAAAATTAATCGAGATATAAACATTAAAAATTAGACTGCTTTATTTTTCAAAAATTCATAGCTCTGTTAATAATAATGCTGACTGCTTTTTTTTTCAAAATACGCGAAAAATGTTCTAGTTTACGAGAAAAAAATGAAGATTCCAAAAATGTTTTGTTTTCCATTGTTTATTTAACAATAAACTTTTCAACAATTTTTTTAACAATCGGGGAGAGAGTCGAAAAATCTGAAAAAATATTTTTTATATACTTTCAGTTTTCCTACATCTTAGAAAAAAACCCCAAGAACGTGTTTTGCCTCGTTTTCGAGAAAAAAATTTTTTTAGTTCTT
>NW_012047910.1:0-1012 GCF_000956235.1 Wasmannia auropunctata
GTCTCGCGCTCCACGCAGACGAGCGTCGGCTGCGTCCGGTCCCGTTCTTTGCCGGCGCCTCTGAGCCCGCTTCCAACGACGCCGCAAAAGCCACGAACGCCAGGTCGACCGCGGAGTCCTGGGCCCGGAGACAGCCTCCGAGCCCGCGGCCGACAGCGCCGCAGAAGCCGACGCCGGGGCGACCGCGGAGTCCCGTCCGGAGACGGCCTCTGATCGCGCGTCCACCAGCGCTGCAGCAACCAAGGGCGCCGGCGCGACCGCCGAGCCCTGTTGGAGAGCCTCCGGCGACACCAGCTCAACCATCGAGCCTGCCCGCCGAATCAGCTAGCCTGACTAGCCCGTCGCACCGCACGTCGAGCACAGGCACCAGCCCTCGACGTTCGCCGGGCCCGTCGAAGCGTTCCAGGACACCGGAGCGCTTCCGGGACCTCCGGGCCAAGCGTGCGCGGAAGTCGCAGCTCCCCAAGATCCGGGCCATCACTTCGGTGCAGCGCAACCCATATCTTCAGGCTCGGCTGAGAGAGCTCTTCGGCGAGGACGAGGAACATTCTCCCCCGGAGGAGTAGACAACCTCAACCGGCACTAAAACTTCGCACCTTTCGGTGCGGGCACCTTCGGATGCCACCCGACTTACTTCCTACCTCCTCCCGGAGTCAATCCGTCTCAATCAAGTATCTACACTGACATTCCTACCCTTGTACATATATCCTAAAAAATATATTCCAAGTTGTTATTCGTATCCGGAGTCATTTGTGGATTACCCTTCATTGCGCTCCTTCTCCTGATCTACCACTACCTACGTCCACAGGTTTATAAATGTTTCTATGTCGTTTCTAGAAAAATTTTTTAATTTCAACTCAAAGTCAAAAAGAAGTCAAAAAATATACTTAAGAAATATTTTTTTGACTATCAAAAAGGAATTCTTTTTACTTCATTCTGAACAGATTACGCGAATTCGAAAAGAACTCAAGAAAGTGAATTCTTTTTGAAAACAAAAGGATCTGTGGTGCTA
>NW_012047911.1:0-403 GCF_000956235.1 Wasmannia auropunctata
CCATCCCGCGGGCAAGGAAGCGGGGACCGGACCGTCCCCCGGCCGCAGGAGCGCCCGTCGCCACTCTACCCAGGAGTCTTCCTCCGTCGGACCCCGAGCCGGAACTGCCGTGGAGGCTGGAACCTGAGTGTCCCCCAGCCGCAAGGGCGCCCGTCGCTCGACACCGGAGCCCTCCTCCGTCGGCCCCCGAGATCTGCGAAGGACGACGTTTGAACCCGGGGGTGTCGTTCCTGCCGTGGAGGCTTATTCTGGTGGATCTACCAGACGAGAGGGTGACCAGGTGGAGATTGGCGGACCCACGACCTCGGCCGGTCACCACTCAAGTCTCGCGCTCCACGCAGACGAGCGTCGGCTGCGTCCGGTCCCGTTCTTTGCCGGCGCCTCTGAGCCCGCTTCCAACGAC
>NW_012047912.1:0-408 GCF_000956235.1 Wasmannia auropunctata
TTCGCCGAGAAAGATTCGGTATATCCCGGCGCCCCGTCTGACTTCGCGTATCGAGATATTCTGTTGCAGGACCGTCGCGCCGCGCGCCCGCCGAGCGCCACAGCCAAGCCAAATTCATGTAATTGTGTCGTTCCCGTCCTTGTGCGCGTGTGATAATTCGCGTTTTCGAGAGGGCCTTGTGCCCCAGTACGGGATTCAGAGAGAGTTTCCGGGATCACGGGATCCCGCGGGACATATTAGTTCCCGAGTTTCGATTTCGTGTGTCGATCACGCTGCCCGTGTACGCCGAGCGCTCCGCGCCGGCGTACCCGCGAATATCACGCCCGCACTGCATGCTTCATGATTTCGCATGTCACGCGGATGGGCCGGTAATCAGCGAGTCGTACCGCCGAAAGAGAAACCGCTCTT
>NW_012047913.1:0-535 GCF_000956235.1 Wasmannia auropunctata
AAGATACCACGTGGGCCCTCCGGCCCACCGAGCTCACGGAAGCAGCAGCACCCGGCACTTGTGCTGTGGTTAGCGTAGTGGAAGGACGCAGGACGAGCCTAGCATTGTGAGAAATACGAACTGTCCACTGAGAATCCAGCTGTGGCGGAGACGAGCTACCGTTCCCGTTTTCGAGGAGTTTTCGGTGAGACGAACGCACTCATGTAAAGCCGCCGATTTATACTTGTGTCAGACGGGCCGCGAGGAACTCGCGTTCAGACTTATCGTTCTCGTTTTGTAATTCGGCTATCGCCGAGAAAGATTCGGTATATCCCGGCGCCCCGTCTGACTTCGCGTATCGAGATATTCTGTTGCAGGACCGTCGCGTCACGCGCCCGCCGAGCGCCACAGCCAAGCCAAATTCATGTAATTGTGTCGTTCCCGTCCTTGTGCGCGTGTGATAATTCGCGTTTTCGAGAGGGCCTTGTGCCCCAGTACGGGATTCAGAGAGAGTTACCGGGATCACGGGATCCCGCGGGACATATTAGTTCCCGAG
>NW_012047914.1:0-581 GCF_000956235.1 Wasmannia auropunctata
TCCAAGATGTGTGCGAGAGAGAAAGGTAAACGAGTAATGTTCGTCCTCTCTGCGCATGCGTCGATCATTCAACAGACAGAGAGGACAAAGTATCACGTGGTATCGCTCGTATACCTTTCTCTCTCGCACTCCTTGCCACTCTTGGACTCGCTTGCGGCCTGCAGAGAACAAAGGCATTCCACCTCCAGGTATCTATATACTCAAAGGCGGGACCACGCGCAAGGATTTACGAAGGCCGCCAGGGGCGCGGCGAGGAAGGCGGGCGAAGGATCTGGGGCCCGTGGTGAAGGGCGACACGGCCGGCGATTTCCCCAGGGCCCGGGGCCATCGCCGAGAGCTGCCGGGGCAAGAGGATCCAATTGTCCCGGATTGATGGGCGAAGGACGCGCTTCCAGATGCCAAGCCGCCGCACTCAGGAAATGTGGCGGCCTCGCGAGGACGCGAGGCGCCCGCGGGAAAATTCACCGAATCCGCCCGTGCCACAGCAGGACCCCCGTGGCGCGCCGTGATTGGTCGCGACCGTGTGCGCCGCTATGTTGCGCACCCCCGGGCTGCGGGCATCGATCGCGTATCGAACGCGA
>NW_012047915.1:0-391 GCF_000956235.1 Wasmannia auropunctata
TAAAATGGGCCCCTCCATCGCCCATTTTCGTGAAACGCAACCAAAAATATTTATTTGTTTCTCCGTTGTCGTGCTTTCGCCACAAGATGGACAAATATAACTGCTTTACGAAGCAGTATATCCATGAAACATTATACATAACAAAATTAATGTATGTAAAAGTTGTTCTTATTTTGTCATACTGTTTGTACAGTATGCAATAACACTTCCGTATATGAAAGTATAACAATGTTCTTTGAAATAATATATATTTAGAAAAAAATATTTATTGCCTCGGAAAAGGTAATAGTTTACGGCCTTGTACGATAGTTATAAAATGACGTCTCATAGATTCAACGTCATTCGAATACTTTTCTTTGCAAGGATTTTTTACCTAATACTATATCCGTTG
>NW_012047915.1:3028-3469 GCF_000956235.1 Wasmannia auropunctata
TTCATTTATTTGTTCTAAGAAAAATATATATGCACTCTTAGCATTTCGAGGCCATTGACATGTTTCAACTTTTAAATCATTTAAGTGTCAGTAATTGCTGCTCATCAAAATGACGCAAGAACAAGACGTAAGTATTTGTAATATTTACAAATATTTTTAAATTTAAATTCTATTTAAAATTTTATTATACATATGTACATTTTTTCAATTTTAGATGCTGGATATAGACTTAGAGAATGTGGATTTGGATGGAAATATAGACTTGTTCAAGTCTCTTCCCTACTGCCCTGCAAGTTCAAGACGGCTACAAAATTTTACGGAGGTCATTTCCACCGCTGCTCCTCCGCATCATGCCACCGCCGCCGCCGCCGCTCCTTCGCGTACCGCTACCGCCGCTACTCCTCCGCATGCTGTCGCCGCCGCGCGCATCGCCTCCGCCAA
>NW_012047916.1:0-563 GCF_000956235.1 Wasmannia auropunctata
TATTATGTACTGTTTATATATGTACAGTAATAAATAATTTACAGTACATTGTTTGAAGCGTACTAAAGCAATTCAAAATCATGTTATGTGATTTTGAATATTGAGAAAATATTGGCTCTTCTATCGCCCATTTCCATGAGAACACAGTCACTATACATATAATCTTCATCTCTTTGATTATAATTCGCAACTAATGCATTAGTAATAATCAGTATCGTCAGACCAGATGCTTTTGATTTTATAAAATTAATGCCGTCAGAACAGACGCTTCTGATTTAATTTGACCATTGCTACTTCAAACGTACTTAAATTATATTCAAAATCATATGATTTCGATTATTAAAAAATAAAATGGGCCCCTCCATCGCCCATTTTCGTGAAACGCAACCAAAAATATTTATTTGTTTCTCCGTTGTCGTGCTTTCGCCACAAGATGGACAAATATAACTGCTTTACGAAGCAGTATATCCATGAAACATTATACATAACAAATTATGTATATAAATTTGTTCTTATTTTGCATACTGTTTGTACAGTATGCAATAACACTTCCGTATATGAAA
>NW_012047917.1:0-426 GCF_000956235.1 Wasmannia auropunctata
CGTCATACCGAATTCGCGTCTGAGCACCTGATTAATTAATTTCTAGTTGAGTCGTTAGATTTCCGAACAGCAAAACTTTCAAGTAGAGAGGCACTCTCTATAACGTGCCTGGCGCCCAATTCTTGTTCCCGTTTTCGATAGGCGAGATGCCTGAGTAATGATTAATCGCGCGTTAAATTCGGTTTTACCGTTTTCGCGGAATCAAGCGTGTCGGACGAGCGACGAAGTTGCACCACGCTCGTGAGTGCGGTCGCAGTATATATGTGTGTGTGTGTGTGTAAAAATATGCAGAGCTCTCTGCGATTGTTTGTAGTCTAATGCAAGAACTTATGCTGTGCGATATATTTATCAAATCGATTAAACCAAAAATTAATAATAAATGTTTATTATGTACTGTTTATATATGTATAGTAATAAATAATTTAC
>NW_012047918.1:0-447 GCF_000956235.1 Wasmannia auropunctata
TTTTAGTTTCCGTAGCGATTCGATTATCTAGCATAGCGTATCGGCGGCTCCCAGGAATTTTGTAGAATTTCAACCGTTTCACCGACGTCGCAACCACCATGAGAAGAGGACCACGAGGGCAGAGAAGGCACCACGGAGGAAGCAATACACAGGTCGTATGTTAGTCCGCGTTCCTTTCCGTACCTTGTGAGCAATCACGCTGCCGAGCTTCCTTACAGATTCCGGTGCGAGCCAGCTAAGGCGAGGATAAAGGGGATGGCCACTCTACGCCCCAGATCGGGCGAGAGACCCCGTAGTCGGCAACGCGACAGGGCGCCCCAAGGATCAGACCTGCCGCCAGGGACGGCTCCTCAAGAGAATTTGTTCCTGAGGACGAGCCGCCTGAGCGTGCCAAAACGGGAGCGCACCTGGTGGTACCGCCGACGAAAAGGACACCGCCGCTAATTT
>NW_012047919.1:0-434 GCF_000956235.1 Wasmannia auropunctata
CCACACGGCAATCGACCATCGAGGACATCCGCGCCCGCTCCACCGTTACCGACCGACCCGCTCGGAGCGCCGGATCTACCGCTGACTGGTCCCGCCGACTTACCGACCGTCTCTCTGATCCTCGGTAAAGTAACGCTAACACGCGTTGGTCGTCTCATGCTTTCTTGCCTACCTGGCCCGACGAGCATATCCGAGCGCAAGAAAAGCGAACCGTCACATAATAAACAGCCCACACATGTCGAGTCATAAAATCCTATCAAACGACAAGATAGCCCAACAGAAATATTCAAGATCTCCCGTTCGGAACAAACATTGATGTTGTCGCGGTCGGATCAAACGAATTTGGCCCGATAAATACGACCACCAATAGACAACCTATCAAATAAGAATCATATCAGGGACCTACCAATAACAAGGTGCGAAACCTAAAATTC
>NW_012047920.1:0-310 GCF_000956235.1 Wasmannia auropunctata
GGGCCTTGAAGAGAAAGGAAGCCAGGCTGGCAGTTCAGATCTACACGGGCCATGGCTTTACCAACTACCACATGCACAAGCTGGGGCACTGTGACACCCCGGAGTGCAGAAGGTGCGGAGGTGAGACTAGGAAGAGACTAGTCTCCACGTGCTTTGCGAATGCCCGGCTTACGCTGGGCACAGACGACTCCTATTGGGCTCGGATTTTCTCGTGCCCGAGCAGGTTTGGCAACTCCAGGCCAGGGACCTCCTCCGCTTCTGGGGGGTGACAGGTATCGGCTAATCTGGAGTTAGTACGGCCGGGAAGACA
>NW_012047921.1:0-434 GCF_000956235.1 Wasmannia auropunctata
GCAAGTTGATTGATCGTCGAATGGTCACATAAGTTAGCCAGCGCGATTCCTAAATTTAATTATGTTATTTTTTATGGGGTCACATAAAAGAATACATTTACAGAATTCAAATTTAAAATCGCGTACAACTGGAAGGCAGAATTATCAAAGCCACTGCATCTGTAACACACGATATGATAATTAGAATAACGAGCAATGAATTTGCAATAATGAGTTTTACTTGATGCACGAAATGCAATGGTAGTCATTTCGAACATCTCTTATAAGTTTTTCTAATATTCAATATTTGTTAGTAACAATTAATAATGTTATGTTGTTATAATTAATATTTATTAATGTAAAAATTAACTATTAATTTAATATTTATTTAATATTTTAATATAAATTTATTGTTTATGTTTAAGTGTAAAACTAATAATTAATAAAAAAAATTA
>NW_012047922.1:0-768 GCF_000956235.1 Wasmannia auropunctata
AATAATAGACTAGAATCGGGAACGAAAGAGATCGACTGACTTGCGCGGATTCACGAACGTAAGTGTGCGGGGGTAAAGGAACCCACCACGCTCCAGGGGTGATCGATTGTACTAATCGATCACCATCGATAGTTGACGTGTTCGGTCGGTGGCGCCTCGCGGTGATAATTGGAGCAATTGTCTATCACGCGGTTGTACAAACGGAAGGAGAAAGTACGATAAACTTTATATTCCAATAGTATTGTGGATGTAGGTAGTGGAAGATCAGGAGAAGGAGCGCAATGAGTAGGGATCCACAAACGACTCCGGTTATAAGAAACAGCTTGGATATATTTTAGGATTATATTTACAAGAGTAGGAAATGTCAGTGTAAGGCTTGTAAAGAATTGACTTCCAGGGAAGGTAGGAAGTAAGTCGGGTGGCACCCGAAGATGCCCGCTCCGAAAGGTGCGAAGTTTTAGTGCCGCCTGTTCTCCTTTCCCAATAGCTCGAACAGGGCCTTCGTCCGGTCCTGGACGAAGGGTCGGCGGCGGAAGCGGGGAACCGGCTGGAGCGGAATGCTCACCACCGATCGCAGCCTCGTACGGTCCGGGGACGCCTAGGTGATGCGACGCAGCACCTCCTCAAACCGCCCGGAGGACTCCGAGGGCCGGTTGCGTTTAGCCGCTGGAGCCGGTGCGGACGGTGAGTGACCGGGCGTGCGAGGTATCCGGTCAACCGGACTCCTTGGGCGTCCGGGAGTTCGCGGCCCCGTCGGCGTGTGCGGGA
>NW_012047923.1:0-735 GCF_000956235.1 Wasmannia auropunctata
TGTCTTTAAAACAACGTACACCAAAACATTTTTGGTAATACTCTACAGAATGTATTAAAGTAAATATTTCTTTTAGATTAATGTTATAATATATGCAATGATATAAAGACAACATTAAATAAGAAGTGACTGTTTGCAGAAAATGTTCTCTACAAAATATAATTGTGATTTCTTTTTCTGCAATTGTTGAAGTACTAATAAATAGTAAAACGGCGTTCCATATTTTAGTTTGATTCAATTTATTCTACCACTTTTATATATTGAGAGAAGCATCTCCAGTGCATTTGATAAGTTCATACCACATTTCACGCGAGGAAAGTCGGTTATTATTAATTTCAGTTGATTCTACTACAGTTTGCCACAATATATTTTGTTGACATCATTTTCAGTTTATTTCGGACGAATGTACCACATTTCACCACAATTCCGAGCGTTATAATATATTTAATGTAATTCTCTCACAATCCGCCACAATGCGATCTCCGGAGGTCGAGACGGCGCTCCGGAGATAAAACGCGGTCTCTTGGAAGATAACCACCACGATCTAATGGTAAATGCGAGTCGGTATGGTAAAGCCACTCGGGAGGTAAATATGGGACATACGATTCTTCGATACCCGAGAGCCCGTGTGAAGAACGTCGAGACTTCGAGCCGATCAGACTACTGAGCGAGTAACGCCAGCGGCGTTTAGTCAGACGCGACGTCACCGCGCCGCGCGTAGTAATATCCGCGCCT
>NW_012047924.1:0-395 GCF_000956235.1 Wasmannia auropunctata
CGATAGTTGCAAAAAGTACTGATTTTTGACGAAACAAATTTTTACAATAAAATGGCAATTGTAAAAAATAATGAATTTTTACAATACTTTAATAGTTGTGAAAAATAAATAACTTTTTTAGAAAAGGATTAAAATTTAATAGAAATGTTAACACTTTTTACAACATGTTATAGTTTTGCAGAAATACCGATTAAATGCATTACCGTTAGTATTGTAAAAAATTTTTAAATTTGTCTTTAAAACAACGTACACCGAAACATTTTTGGTAATACTCTACAGAATGTATTAAAGTAAATATTTCTTTTAGATTAACGTTATAATATATGCAATGATATAAAGACAACATTAAATAAGAAGTGACTGTTTGCAGAAAATGTTCTCTACAAAATATAATT
>NW_012047925.1:0-343 GCF_000956235.1 Wasmannia auropunctata
ATAGTCAGTGTATTGCAGAAATTGTGGTACACCTGTGTCGCAATAAATAAGATCCCTAGTCATAAGTGATTGCTATTGGCGGTCCACTAGGGATCTTATTTATTGCAACACAGGTGTCACAATTTCTGCAATACACTGACTATTGTAAAAAATAAAAATTTATTTAGATCGACGACAAGTTGCATAGAATCAATAATTTTTACAATACAGCGATAGTTGCAAAAAGTACTGATTTTTGACGAAACAAATTTTTACAATAAAATGGCAATTGTAAAAAATAATGAATTTTTACAATACTTTAATAGTTGTGAAAAATAAATAACTTTTTTAGAAAAGGATTAAA
>NW_012047926.1:0-1704 GCF_000956235.1 Wasmannia auropunctata
TTACCTTTTTTTCACTAATTGAATGGTCTCTAACACGATATATTATTGACCAGAAAGACAAACGAAAGTTTGTAATATAAATCAAAGACAAATATAATATTGTAGAAAACACAAATGTGATTAATTTCACAAGCCACTTTTACAAATTTTGTCGGAACGAAATCTTAAGAAAACTCAACCTAATTCGTTCTCACGATAATCGTACATCTTACTTTTAGCAATTTTGATATAACGGTTAACTCCCGTTTCTCGGTTATGTACCAATCAGTCTACCCAACATGACAGTAAGACTAAGATGAGAATGCGCCATAAGCTCACAGACATCTAGGCTGCGTTATCAGAGTGCCCCCAAATATCACTTTATTCTTTTTGATTACCGAATATTGAATAAGGATAAAATGATGCACAGGAGCACTTGGGTGAGGCTTCCGAACGCAGCCCAGAACTGTCAGACGACAGCACAGACTGTTTTATACACTAGATTGTTAACTTATGTCCTGTATGTTACATATAAAAGTTTCCAAAACATGGCTGTCGCACGGTATAATATCAGTGTATGTATATAAATGTATATATATATATATATATATATACATAAATAGATGATGTGTGCCAGTAACCTATATAATACACATATACTAGTGTTCTTCAATATTCCTTAAAATTCCCTGTATGCACGTGAGTTGTATATAGTCGGTTACTAAAAGGTTACTAACACTTTTTATTCTGATGGATTTTGAAAAACACTCTGTTTACTGATTGATTGGTTTCTACTTGGATCTAAGTAGAGATTCTATAAGAGACGCGCCAATCTCGTCATGCCTTAAATATTGCTAGCGGTTGCTGTCTAGCAACTTTGGGGTGCCCTCAGATTTCTATCCAAGTGCTCAACGGATATTACGTTATTCTTGTTTCGATAATAAACAAGGATAAAATCCGTATTAGACTAAAGATCGAAAATTAGATAGGACGACACCTAAATACTTAGTTCCTCGACAGCGACCATGTAGGCACTCACTTCCTCAACGGCGAAGACCTGGACGACACCTAGACACTCAGTTTCTCGACGGCGAAGACGTAGACACTCAGTTTCTTGATGGCGAACACGTAGACATTCAGTTTTTCAATGGCGAACACGTAGACACTTAGTTCCTCGACGGCGAACACGTAGACACTCTCTTTCTCGACGGCAAAGACCTAGACGACACTTAGACACTCAATTCCTCGACGGCAAACACGTAGACACTCTCTTTCTCGACGGCAAAGACCTAGACGACACCTAGACACTGAATTCCTCGACGGCGAACACGTAGACACTCACTTTCTCGACGGCGAAGACCTAGACGACACCTAGACACTCAATTCCTCGACGGCGAACACGTAGACACTCTCTTTCTCGACAGCAAAGACCTAGACGACATTTACAAATAATCCTACCTTTCCGGAACCATATCTCGAAAACCGCGTCTTGATTCTGTCATCACTGAATAACTAGGGATATTATTTATTGCGACACAGGTGTACCACAATTTATGCAATACTCTGACTGTTGCATAAAATAAAAATTTATTCAACAATTGCATAAAATGAATAATTTTTACAATAGTCAGTGTATTGCAGAAATTGTGGTACACCTGTGTCGCAATAAATAAGATCCCTAGCCATAAGTGATTGCTATTGGCGGTCCACTAGGGATCTTATTTA
>NW_012047927.1:0-418 GCF_000956235.1 Wasmannia auropunctata
TTTGTATGCTATATCTTTTACGAATAAGGGCCTTGGTATCCGGATAATATTAACCATACTAAACATTCAGCAAGCAAGCTAATGTTATTTGTCGTTATTTTTACATCAAATATTGTTAAAAATATAATTTTGATATCAAAATAACAATGACAAGCAGCATCATCATTTTGTTACATGGATATGTCTTTCGGACAAAATGTGTATATGTAGCTATTGTTAATGAACTATAAATATATTATACCATAAATATTGTTTCTGTTACCTTACCTTTTTTTCACTAATTGAATGGTCTCTAACACGATATATTATTGACCAGAAAGACAAACGAAAGTTTGTAATATAAATCAAAGACAAATATAATATTGTGAAAACACAAATGTGATTAATTTCACAAGCCACTTTTACAAATTTTGTCGGA
>NW_012047928.1:0-312 GCF_000956235.1 Wasmannia auropunctata
GTGATATCGGACGACAACGTCACATGTTTTATCTTACAAGATACAAATTTTCAGAAATTTGTATACCTAAAAAATATCGTGTTGCGAATTTTAATGATTTTATCGTTTATTTGCTCATTGGATTTACTGAGTACTCGTCTTGCGAAGAAACAGATAGAATTTACTATTGGCAACACACAAACTAATATAGAAAATGAGGTACCGTCAAAATTTGAAGAAACGAAGGTAAAATTGTGCACTTACAAAATTTGTTTGCGAAAATAAATGGAAATGCAATCTTTGAAAAACACAAGTTGAAAAAGTGACACGTAT
>NW_012047929.1:0-510 GCF_000956235.1 Wasmannia auropunctata
ATTGAATTTGGAGGGGGACACTTCAGTGTTATTCCCTTGTTAGCACTCAATAATAAAATATGGAGTTATTTTCTGAAGAAAATATACAAATCGGAAAATTTCTAATAAATCTGCGCTTCGAAAAAATTTAATTTAAATTAACTTTGATATCAATAATAAATATCGAAATGAGAATGCAAATAAAAATATCCCGAAATACCTTGAAATTATGACTACCTAGAAATAAGACATTCGATTTTACAATACTAAATTTTTTTGCAGCTAAAGGATGATTCGCGCGGAATACTATGTCAAGTTTTATCGCAAGGCTAACAATTTTCTACCAATTGAGTTGCGATGTCCTTCGTTTCAAGCTATTTTTTAAATGCTTCCGAAGTGATATCGGACGACAACGTCACATGTTTTATCTTACAAGGTACAAATTTTCAGAAATTTGTATACCTTAAGAATATCGTGTTGCGAATTTGAATGATTTTATCGTTTATTTGCTCATTGGATTTACTGAGTACT
>NW_012047930.1:0-349 GCF_000956235.1 Wasmannia auropunctata
AGCAAAATACAAACAAAACAAAATGTGATTGGCCGAACCGCGAATATTTAAATTAAATAAAAATGCGCAGAGCTATCTAAACTATAACTGTTCTATAACGAATTAAGATTCTTAGAAGTAATAATATCCCAGATAGCACAAAGTTAAAAATTGACGCATAAGAGGTCTTTTAGATGTCTTTTAGACACTGCTGCAAGAACTATCTAAAGAATATCTAAAAGACGTCTTATACATTGATTATAGACTTTGTGTTGTCTGGAATGTAAGATGGATATTTTTAAAATCCAAATGTAAATATACTTTATACGTGGAATAATGTACGTTTTTAAAACATTCATATTAAGTCCAT
>NW_012047931.1:0-348 GCF_000956235.1 Wasmannia auropunctata
TTTGATCATTCCGATACGATCATTTTTGACGAAGTTAGACTATCTTGAAATTTGCCTATTTTTAGTGATCAGAATGGGTGATGCTTTAATTTTGCTATCGAGTGTATTTTTCCAACTTTAAAAGATATGCCTTTTCGCGGCTTAAAAAAACTTATTGCGAAAAATATTACCTTAGCCAGGATATTTTTCGCAATAAGTTTTTTTCAGTATTTTAAGATGCTTATAAGCATCGATTGATTAGGAAGATCAATATGATATTTCTATTCCAGCCTCAGCTAATAATTGCGTTTCAAGTCCGAACATTTAATCGGCGCGCAGTTTAACAGCTGTACATGGAGTTCAGAAAAA
>NW_012047932.1:0-694 GCF_000956235.1 Wasmannia auropunctata
ACCCGAGTAAGATAAAAATCAAATGCGCTAGCATTCAGACACAAGTTAAAATTACTTCTACATCTCAATGTGCAAGCATCTAGGTACATGTTATACCTACCACTACATCTCCATGTCGCTATAATTTTGTGAAGACAAAGCATCTAGATACTTACCACAACATATTAACGTTGACACATCTCCATACAACGGTAAATGATAACACATAGGTATAACTAGACGCGGGGTCGCGAAAGGGGGTTCCAGCGCGGACCCAGCTTCAATTTTCTTTCTCTCCCTTATGCGGTATCTCCGTCCCACCCATGATTTTCGCGCGCGATATAATTCGAAGAAGAGATATGGAATGAAAAAAATTTAACACATAATGTATATTTAACAGACAATGTATATATATTTAGCACGTGATTAATACATTTAACACATAATGTATATATTTAATACATAATTAATTATGGAACGCATCATGCACAATATGATCTGACGCGTAAGCTATGAGTTCACATTCAATAAGCGACGTTTTATCATATACCTTATGCAAAATATTTATCGCATTGTCTTTATTCACAATACAATTGTGACGTAAATAATCGACGAAATGCTTAAACTTATTACTAACGGCGTCCGTATTTTGATTTAAATTAAAGTATGCATGCTCAACACAATGTTCGAGTTTAAATATAAAAAGCATAGTCGA
>NW_012047933.1:0-466 GCF_000956235.1 Wasmannia auropunctata
CTCGCGTCCCAAGGCACCTCCATCTGCGGGTTTACCCACGGAGGCATCCTCGCCCTCGCTTCGTTCCCATCATCGTCTTCCTCGTCGTCATCATCGCTACTCAGAATGTCACGCTGAAAGAAACAAAACATCGTATTTATCCAATAGTAAAAACGTTGAAGTTATCTGAGAGTAATTGCTTTTGTACTTACCATGAATTGTCGACTCTCCTCAGCCGCCACCCTCTGCTGTATGTACGCCATCCACGCGTCATCCCTCTCGTCACTGTCCAACATACGACACTCCCAAATCCTCGTATAATATAAACAACTGGATTTCAATGTCTTATGAACAAAGCAGAATATATTCTCGTTAAACTTATTATGATCTTTTAGCACTGTTTTAAACCCATTTTCACGTTCGCGAAGAAGAATTGCCAGCGGTGGCATACATTCTGTATCCTCATACATGGTGGGCTGACACTAAA
>NW_012047934.1:0-551 GCF_000956235.1 Wasmannia auropunctata
TTTGAATGTGCTTTAAATTTTGGATTTATTTTAATCAATTTTCGCTCTATAAATGCAGACAATTTTGCCCATTCCGCATATAATTTCATATGTGCATCGGGATATAATATTTCAAAATCCTTTTCTAGCTGAAGTAAAAAAAATGACACAAAAAAATTAGATAAAATATTTATATAGCATCAAACAAAAAAGAATAATTTAAAAAGAGAAATAAATTCGTAAAAATAAAAATGAAAAAATTATAAATTCGCGCACGCATAGTTCAAATGAAAACTATAATAAAATATAAAAATATTAATAATTTGAAACATTGTAGTATCGAAATCAGTGAGATATACACATATACTGATCAAAATATAAAGAAAACCACAGTGAAATTAAGACAAATGAAAAAGAAAATTGTACTTATATCTTCGGATACTTATATTTACCAAGATATATCCTTGTGGTTCTTCTAAAGCAGAATATAGTTTAATATAATCCTGAATACTCTGATTGCCGGGTTGTAAAGATTTTAATCAAATTTTTGTTGTTTTTTCCCATAACTGAAT
>NW_012047935.1:0-482 GCF_000956235.1 Wasmannia auropunctata
AAAATGGCATAAGTGAGATTTGTCGTCCCAATAAACNGTTTTTTTCACAAAACCAAAAGCAGAGAGTGTTTGAGTCTTAAAAATGTTATGACATTGCAGTCTTTCATGGGCAAAGCAACAACGAGGCGAGAAACGTCACCACATTAGTTTTAAAGCCGAAAATATTCCCTTTAAAATGGTATAAAGAAAATTGTTCTAGCTTGCCTAGGAGCTGAGTTATCAGATTCCAAAGTAAACTCTGTTTTTGCAAGATTTTGATCAAGTACCGCCGGCATTCGATGTGCATCACGAGAGAAGGTTGCTCGGTCGGAGTTTGCACATTATTGTGCGTACGTGCGTGCGTGCGTGCGTGCGTGCGTGCGTGCGTGCGTGCGTGCGTGCGTGCGTGCGTGCGTGTGTACGACAATGTCAATATTTTATAATAAATAATTATATGGGCAAATGTTACACACACACACACACACACACACACACACACACAC
>NW_012047936.1:0-386 GCF_000956235.1 Wasmannia auropunctata
TTAGCCTGGTTGGCCATAACCGAAACCGAATGTTCAGTCGGACTCTAGATTTAATATTATATAAGTTTGATTAATATTTGAATATACTTTTATATTTTTATGTTTTTATCAGAGCACTAATTATTTATGTTTTTCTTTAATCTATTTATTAAAAAAGATATATATAACAATTTTTTTATTTAATTAAATGCAATTCGAGCACTCAATGAGAACTTCTTAAATTTAAATCTTAATTAAGCAGTAATTCTTGTAATTAATAAATTACAAATAATAAACAATTAAATTTTGTTAAGTTTTATTTTAACTGCGTAATATTTATTATATAAGTAATCTTTGTTATATAAGTAGTATATGCTGTATATTATAATACATTTATATCAATATAT
>NW_012047937.1:0-679 GCF_000956235.1 Wasmannia auropunctata
TTTTAATAAATAGATTAAAGAAAAACATAAATAATTAGTGCTCTGATAAAAACATAAAAATATAAAAGTATATTCAAATATTAATCAAACTTATATAATATTAAATCTAGAGTCCGACTGAACATTCGGTTTCGGTTATGGCCAACCAGGCTAAAAATTATAGTTTCGGAAAAGTTCGATGTCGGCCGAAATTGTAAGAGAGTTTCGTTTCGGTGACGTAGCCGAAACTGATCAAGTACTCCAGACGACGGCATCGATGCAGCGATTACTGCAATATGTGCGACATCTCTCCACTCTATTTATCTTCACGCGCTTAATGCTTATGCTGGATGCACACAGGATGCGGCAACGTTTACTGCGCGGCGGAAGTTGGCGTTGTAGCTAATCAATTTACCAATTTTCTTTTGCTCTATAGAAAAACGATAAATAGATTGGCTACAACACCAACTTCCGCCGCGCGACAAACGTTGCCGCGTCCTATATGCATTCAGCATTAGGCAGCACTTCAAGAGCGCACTATCAGCTTTATTTTATATTTGTTTCGTATATACAATATATTATGTTTTATACATTACGTGAACAACATAACCAGTAGTAATAACAAAAACAAAACAATCTTAATAGTTTTTCCAAAAATTTGTTTTCAAAGATTTTATTTTATGTTTTAAAATTTTTAAAT
>NW_012047937.1:699-2124 GCF_000956235.1 Wasmannia auropunctata
TAAACATGACACATCACTACACACTACTACATCAATATCGCACGCATACATACTCACAAATTGTCGGTAAAACAGCGGATTTTTAGAGTTTGATCTAGGGTTTAGCATCCTCTTAATGGGCGAGGAAGTAGTCCTCAATACCTCAACTGCTGTCCATGCAATTGAAGGGTTGCATTGTCAAACAGTATGTCTTCCAATGTAGTAAGACACACAATCCGCATTGTCGCAGCAATAAAATTGTATAATAAATAAATAAATAAGTGTATAAATCATGGTCAGAAATTAAAATTAAAAAGAGAAAAATGATCGTGACCAAGAGATAAAGCTTATTTCGTAACAGAACTGTACACGTCAATGTCTGTGCGAATAATTCAAATTTAATAGAAAAACGAGTGAGAGTTATCAATTGTCACTGAGCATGACTAAAAAGGATAGCCGAAACTGTGACATCTTTTATGTGAGACTAAAGTTTATGTAAAATTGTAAATTGCATACTAATAACTGCACCGATCCTCTTATTTATTTCTTTATTTTTCTCTTGTTAGGATTTTATTATTTTAATATGAAATATAAAATATCTTGTAAATATGTAAACTATTCATGATGATCATATTGTAATACTCTTATACGCATAATAATAAGATGAAAAGACATTATTTAAAAAAAAATGCAACATACAATTACATATATGCTGTTTTAGAAAAGTAACACTGTATATTTTTTATATCAATTAATTCAGATTATTAAATTTTTTTGTGCATAAAAGTACGATTATTAAAATATGAGTAGTTTACAAGATTTTATATTTTATATTTTATATCAATATCAGAATATCTTATTAATTTTTCGATAACTTTAATACTTTTACATACGCGGAATAACTAAAAGAGTTATATTATATTAGGAAAATTATATATTATATATTATATTAGAAAAATCGTACGATTTTATTTAAAAAAATGAAGATTTGAAATCTCCGAAACGCTTCTATTTAGAGAAATTATATCAAGAAATTATAATCAGCATATTATGACATATTATTGCTTTCTTGATTCCGTAATCAAAATATTTTCTGGTCTAATTGATATCATATGGAAATGTAATTTATTCACTGAAGAGGATCTACATCACGAATCGATTAAACGTCTGATTTAATTGTATGCCTATAATGTACCAATTGATTTTCATAATATATTTGTATCGTGCATGATTGTTATTGATTATGTGACATTTCATGATTTAAATTGAAATTATTTTTTCACACCCGACAACGGCGATGGCTCGTATTGGCAACGTTTTTGTAAATTTTTAAAATATTTTCATATCTTTAAAAATAGCAGTGATATTCTAGGCTCGGTGGACATAAATTTATTGCCTTGCCTTGTATATTCGTTTCTAGGTTGATACTGGCCTCGAAATAAAATT
>NW_012047937.1:3994-17315 GCF_000956235.1 Wasmannia auropunctata
TTTACTTTGATTTCAAGTTTATATGACTTAAAATTATTGTATAAAATTATAATTAAATAAAATAAAATTTCATTAATTCAACATATGCAGTATTTTCAAAATTGTTTTTATCTTCAGATTTATTTCTATAATACTTGACTAAAAAGAAATTAAATTGATAAAAATTAAATTTCTATAGTCAAGATAAGAGGCCAAAGATGAGCAAAATATAAGTGTCAGTTAATATTTAAATATAATGTGATTTTACATACTCTAGCTTCAATGAATTGCGAGCCGGATTCAACGCAGCATTTGATTGAAACAGAACTGTATCACACGCTGTTAAATAATTTATTTTTTCGCAATAAATTCTTTACAGATTCGGGGGAGTAGATCTTATAGATGCAAAGTCAGCATTTGTTTGGAGTCGCAACGAAGGGGGGAAAGGGGGTGATTTATTAAAAGATGCAAGTAAGCACCAGTACTCATTAAATTATTTAACAGCGTGATGATATGGTTCTGTTTCAATCAAATGCTGCGTTGAATCCGATAGTGACGGTTCGCAGTTCATTGAAGCTAAAGTATGTAAAATCACATAGTTATATTTAAATATTAACTGACATCTATATTTCGCTCGTCTTTGGCTTCTTATCCTGACTATGTTGTTTACAATACGAGCTAGTAATTCATTTAGTTATTTAAATTTCTATATTTGAAGTTAATTTTTTATTTTATTCTTCAGTACGATACATGTCTGCCGCGTAATATTATTCGATGGTCGAGACAAGTAAATGTGCTTTTCGTAGTTCTCGACTTTATTTGACGATCGGTTATGTGTATGCTTTTCGTGGCTGTCGACTTTAGTCGACGACTGTACCGAAGAGATTAATAATGTATACATTTAAACATTTTTACGCACTTGATATATATTTTTATGTTTTATAAGACAGATATTTTTATAAAAAAACATCTGTCTTTCTTTTGTAAGGTAGAACATCAATGATTCTTGATTTTATTTAACTCATACTGTTAAATAAATTTTTTAACCAAAAAATATTAATTAAACTACGTCATTGAGATACAAATAAATACGAAATATTACGTCAGAATCTTTTTAAAAAATACTATACATTATTCTAAATAACCGTATGTTACATATGAGCCATCAATTTCTCGTTAAATTCCAATTAAATTGACATACTCGTTCTTGTACTTTCAGTCGGGTATAGTAAAGTGGGTTAGATAGCTTTATACAAGCATATAATTTCTTGAAACAGTACCGATAACAGGTATCTATTAATTATTCATGGTATAAGTCGATCGGTCTTACATTGCCAGCGCCTTGCCGACTTTATATTAAAGTGATACCTTGAAAATGACACTTGGAATAATTCTATTGCTGGAATAATTAATATTTATGTTTTGATTATGTTAGAGTGTAGCCAAGAAAGCGGTTACATTAGAAACGGCTTTCTGTCGAAGAGTGACCTACAATTTAGGAAAGATGCCATTATTATTGAAAATAGTTTTACATATCTAATAAATCGGCTTATCGGGCCAATAAGTAAGTTTATGGATATTGCGATTTGAAAATCCATTTATATTTTATGTACATATGAGTACAAAAAATAAAAACCGTAAATTTGGATAAATTTTATTGTTTCTGCCGATATAATTTAAGATTATTGATGTAAAGATACAGAGTACAGATTTTAAGTAAAACTTCTATTGAAGTTACTTTTATAAAGATATAAAAAATATAATTCTTACATATAGAATATAAAAATATACTTTGACATGTAAAAATTACATATTACTTAATATTGTAAAACAATCCGTAAATATAAATATTTAAGAAAGTAAAGGTGAGTATTATTAATAACCGTTAATAAATTATAATTAAACTAAAATATGATATTATACAAAAGATCACGTATATTACATCGACATTCATTCATTAATAAAAGATTGTCAAATTAGGACGTCCACAGAAAATATATAATGCATATCATAGCATATGCTATTTTACATATCGATTGAGATTTGCTGTCTAGACATATTTATTGCCTAAACGTAAGTATCTCGGAAAACATTAATAATTTTGTATCGCTTTTATTATATTATTAATGTACATATTGAGAGCGTCATAATCAAATCTTATTAAAAAATTAATACAAGAATACAAATAAATAAATAAATATAATATAAATAAATGAATATATATATATATATATATATGTACATGGTTTGTTCCAAAAGTAATAAGACTATATTTGGCGGCTTAATTAGAATTGTCGGAGGGTGAATCTATTGGACGGGGCCTTTGGTGCGAGATGTATACAGTCTGATCCTTCTCAGTTTCCCCTGAATCTGTTGCCTTTCTAGCAGTTGATATCGTCAGCAAAGTGCGTTGTAATTTTTGTGTCTTATCACGGGCGAAAATTCAGCACAATCTCGATCGCAGCCATTAAATTCTGCGTTAAACTAAGAAAATCTAGTTCTGAAACGTTGGAGATATTGAGAACAGCTTATGAGGACGCTTTGTCTTCAGAATTTGATCGCGTAACGCTGCTCAATACTGTGCTGCATTTTTGCCCGTGACAAGACACAAAAATTACAACGCACTTTGCTGACGGTATCGACTATTAGAAAGGCTCGGAAGCAACTTGGAGAAGGATCAAACTATAGCTGACATCCTGCACCAAAGGCCCCGTCCAATGGATTCACACTCCGACAATTCTAATTAGGCCGCCAAATATAACGATTATTATATTTCATTACTTTTGAGACAGACCATGTATACATTTATATACATATATATACAATACATACATATACAGGGTGTCCCATTTTAATTTCTCCAGACAAATATCTCGAAAAATACGCAACATACGAAAAAATGTTACAGACAAAATAAGATATAAAGAGGAATAAATAATAATAAAATTAATTTAATAAAAAAATCAATTTTTAAAGGTCACATGGAGATCCCTTCACTTTTTAAAATGGAATGGTATGCTTTTTTTTAATAATATGATTCCTCTCATTATTCTGCATATAAAAGTATTTGATAAAGTTATCGAAAAACTAATACTTTATGAGATATTTAATATTTTATCACCTCACATTTCGACATGAAATATGAAATATCTTGTAAACTATTGATTTCTTGATAATTATACCTTTAATACTTTTATGCATAGAATAATAAGACGAATCGATGGGTGTAAAGAAAACACACAGTTGCTTTACAAAAAATATAATTTTCACATATTATTTTTTAAGTGAAATCATCAAAAAATTTTATCAAATTATGAAAAACTACGAAATATGTGTTCGTTACCTTGTTGTAGGAACAATCCCCTCTTGTTGCCCTTAAAAGTATAGTCTCTCGAAATGATCGAATATTGTATTTTTCGGTATTTTATAATTTTGAACCATTTCCGAAATATAAGGGGTGAAGATATAGTTAAAATCAAAATTATATTACATGTGCATAAGAAAGCTAATTGGAGATTCATACCATATCACAAAATATGTATATATTAAAAGAAGTACGAAAGTTAGTAAAATTAGCAAAAGTGTTAAAACCCTTGGAATTGCAACAAATTTTAGTAATGATAATTTTTTATGAAAATATGGAAGTACGTTAAGCTGAAAAGTTGAAGAATTTAAGGTGGAAAGTTCAAGTATGACAGTAACAATTTCCATTTAAGTTTAAATAATGCATGGATAGAAAGCATATAAAATTTAGACAATTCTAAACCCGTTTCATCATAAATATACCCTCTTGTTATGGTTCTCACTTATGTTTCTCGATCGATTGTAAACCGAGAGCATAAATTTCATATTAACCTGGTGCGTTAAATGCCCGACACGTCCTTATTCTTATTCCTATACGTTAAAGTGGTATTGCTGCACACAGCTGTCGTTACTTTAAGTAGATCCCACGAAAATATAAATGCGCATCGACAAGCATTACTAGTAAAAAGATGATTATATTTTTCAAACACATGATCCGCGAAGGCGCAATTGATTCGTGTATTGAATTAAGCATTTAAATTTTTACAGCTATATATTCTATTTAGGATGACGTTTTTGCGTTAAATATTCAATACTATTTCGATAAAAATGAGTTAATAAAAAATTTTAAATACGAGAAAAATAGATATAGAAGTACATAAAAGTAAAAACTCATAAGTATAAAATATAAAAGTAAAAAAAGTGATAACTTTGCTTTTTCCTTCACTTCTGTTTTCGTCCATTTAATCTACATTCGCAATATTGCATGTTTTTATCACGCGTATTAACAATATGTTGTATTATATTTCGACGCAGAGGCAAATGATGTCGTTACTAGAATATGTTATTAGCATTGTCACTCTCACCTGGCTATCTGCTCATCGAACTCCTGTTCGAGAACAGTCGCGTCGAACGAGAACTTGACATTGAACCTCCACGTTACACCCTCACATATCACACACACACACACATACACACACACACTCATGCGCGCGATTGTCCATTATCGCGACTATATGTAAAGTACATGCACAAACGTATAAAGAACAGGCGCTTGCGCGTGCTTGCGCGGTATCCATGACGACATGTGGTTCTTACCACGACCTCTATTCGTTCCCGACAAATCATTATGGCATTGTCGTGCGCGTTGCAAGTAAGCTCGGTGTAAAAGCTCCGCCGTGGAAACGTCGTGGCTCACAGTCATTTATGTTGTTGCATACGACACTTTGCACTGGCACTACCGGGCGCACAGCGCAGAGTCGGGGTGCCACGTTCGTCTTCAAGTTTTCACCAAGTGTCGCGCGTCTGGTAGTGACAAATTACTTCACTCGGTAGGAAGCGTGCGGAAGCGTGCGGGATTTACTCATCGATCACTCATCCATCAGTGAGTCGCACTTACGAGAGAACGATCGATTAAATCTTGAAAGTTTTGAAATGCTACGTGTTTTGATCTTCCATACCGTTCTCATTGCCGATTGTTTTAATGTCTTGGTGTTTCATGCTTTCGAATTGAATTGTGATGCTGTATATTTATTCTATAAACCAGCGTAAATTATAAACTCTTAAAACACGTAGCTTTTGCTGTTGATGACCTTTTTTAAGTTTATTAATAACACTATATTAACTCTTCTGCATTCTATGAATAACTGATTTTAATTTATATCCTAGATTTTTCACAGTTCGCACTCTCTTCTTTCATTTTTTTCTCAAAGTATGTCATTTATCCAAAAATCATATATTTCACTGAAACAAGTATTATAATTTTATATCAATTATATTTTAAAGAGTTAATATTAACCTTTTTACTGCTTTTTACAGAAATATAAATACTTTCTCCACTTACTTTAGTTTCTTATTACAATCAGTTTTTTTTCTCTGGAATGATATATTCTTCTCTGTTGAGTATTTAAGAATTATATATTACTCATATTATATATTTTTCTCTTCTTTTTTAATCAAGTTTGTATTTTATTTGACACTTATATGTGCATTTACTTTTTTCTGGATCCCAAGATTAACTTTGTGAAAATAAATAAATAAATACATCTTTTATAGTATTGTATTGTATTCTTGAAATAATGCAATAAATTATTTCACATTGCGCAGAATATTCATATTTTGCACGGAGAGAATTTCTTTTTAAAATTTACCCTGAAAATTATGTTAATCGTGGGCAACATGGTATTTCGACAAATATTACTGTGCATTACAATAAATTTGTTGTAGTATATATTAAAAAATATAGTAAAAATTACATAAAATTCGTCGAAATATTATGTTATCCTATAATTAACATTTAAAATTTATCCTGATTTTCAGGGTAAATTTTAAAATAAAATTCGCTCCGTGTACAAATTCTTCAAATTCTTGAAACATAAATGCTATCAACCAAAAGCTCATTGATACTGCAATCAAAATATTTTTCCATTTTACTCATATAAAAAATAACTTTCTTACGTGATTCGTTACCTGTTATTTTTTTATTCGATTGCAATAAGCAATTTTTGAAATTTATTTATATTCTGACTTTTTCGAATTTATTGATAACAAATGCTATATGTTAATTTTTTTACGAAGATAACATTTTTTCTTTTTCAATAAAAAAGATTCTACAATATACTCTTGTTAATTTTTCAGCGTACAGTTATCAAAATTATTCATTCTAATTGATTTTTTCCAGAAAAAAAACATAAATACATATATTACATTATTTACTTAATTATTGCAATAATAATGCATTAAAATAGCGGCAAATATGGAAAATCAAAACTTTCTATAAATGTTCAACAACTCTTTCAAGATTATCCTGATCGTCTTTAGCTTGAAAATAACATATTATTTTCAGAATGCTCATTAATCTATATTCAAGCATAACACATAAAATGTGACATTTGAAATTTCATTAACTACAATTATCTACTGTGGACTCGACGGATACATTTCTTCAAAAGTCCAGGCAACATCGATGTGGACACTGGTTTTACTTGCCTTCATTCTCAAGTGCCTATTGAAGAAGATACGTCGAATAGATCTGACACAAGTCAACACGTGGCAAGTGCGTACGCCTCCGTCTCTAGGACGTCGCTTTATAGGGAAGAAAACAAAATCCCATGGATAAACAAATTTGAACAATCTGGATATTAAATTTGAACATCTGGACAATCAAACGGAGTGTGTATTTGTTGAAGCAACTTTTTGGATTATCGGATCCATGAAAAATCGATAAAATTCGTCAAGTGACAACACGTGATATAAAAAACATCTTTGACTAATGTGAAAGTTTTGTGAAGTTACGCATTGTACTCTTATTCTTCAGAACTTTGTATGTGTTGAAGCAGGGATGAGTTTGCCTGTTGGAAGCATGTGAGTAAATGGCCGTAGAAGGATCGTGTCAGCCTTTGAACAACTTACTATGGGCATCTGCCTGGACACTGGTTAGTATATCCAAGAATAATAATACTTAATTATTATAATAGTCCAAGTTAGGATCAAGCTTCGCGTTACTTGATTTTACTTAGCTCTTACAATTAGTTGAAAAAATTGAGATATCTTAATTCTTTCTTTCGTAATAGTTTCTTTTTTTAACGATAGATCTTTAGATAGTTTAGATTTTTTTCTTTCATGTTTTTTAACGATAGACCTTTAGATAAGTTAGATTTTTTTCTTTCATATTTTACAATACGATATCGCACGTTGCTTGGTTAAAAGTTACTAAAGTGAAACTACAAAATTATCCCTGGTGAAAAATTCTCATAATATTTTTAAGAATTTGTCATATTTTAAATTTATAGAAATTTCTAAAAAATTTACTTTAAACTTCTTCGAATTTTATAATTTTTCTTGAAAATTATATGAATGAAAATTCTTAGAATATTTGAGAATTCACATACATGAAAAGTTTTAGAAAAAATGTAAACTTTCTCAGCATTTCTGAAAAAATAATCCAGTTTCAATTATAAAAAATTATAAAATTATAATACAGAAATTCTGGAAAATTGTAAAATTTGTATAAAAATTTTGAGAAATCATATGTACAATTCTAAGAAAAATTTTACCAAAGATGTTATTAAAATTTTAGAATTTTATGTACATTCGTAATACATATAGTAAAGTTTTAATATGTGCGTTTGCATATTAAATAGTTTTAATCTTTAGGTTAAATTAATATGTAATTGATAAATTTTTCTATAGAAAAATTCTAAATAAATTCTAAATAAATTCTAAATAAATTTCTAAATAAAATATTTTACATCAAAAAGAATTTAAAAAATCAGTTATTTTGCATGCACTAATTATCAATTTTAATTTATTTTTAACTGACAATGTATCCTATGTAATAGATTCAAATAAATAAAACTATTATTACTGTTTAAATTTTACACTAAAATGTTAGACGAGACAGTTATCCGTGTTATAGTGCTAAGAATATTCAAATATCTAATTTATTTTCAAATAATTCAGAAATTGTGTAACCAGATTTTTCAGAATTCCTAACGTCCGAAAAATATTACAAAATAAAATAATGCAACATATATTTTTTATTTAATATAGAGTGATAATACAGTATAATGCTGCTGCTTGAGACACTTTCTTTATTCACACAAAACTGATACTTATAAACTAATACTTATTCCCAAATTTTTATATAAATGTTTGCTATTCGACTATTATTAATGATATGTTAATAAATATACAATAGCGAGCAAAAAAAAACACGCAATTTGAATTTTTTATTATATTGTGTCTTCTAGTAAAAATATCTGCTATTCTTTATTCAAAAACACAATCTACACATGCTATAAGAAGCTATAAGAATTAATTGTAAAAAATATAAAATTCAGAAATTATTATTAAAATTGATTTTTCGAAAACCATATATTTTATTTATAACTGCCTTTTTATTACTTATATTTAAACAAAAACTTAAATCAATAAAAAAGTAATTTTAATATAAAAATAGATACATTATTAATACATTTTAGTCATTCCGAACTTTAATTACAGTGTTACATCTATTCTGTTATACTATCAATCATTTTGCCCTTATTAGAATAAAATATTATCAATTTCGAAAATGTCACTGGATATTTTCGACATTGATATCGTGCAACTTTATACGATATCGTGAAAATTGCTTTAATCCGATGTCATAATGTATAATTAAAATCATTATGTCATTAAACAATAGACAGAATAAAATTACGCATTTTTTGCTCATTACTCTGCATTTTGATACAGTGTATAATATGTATATCTTTCATAACTTAAATTATTTTCACTATGCAAAATCTATAGTCTACACAAATTTATTACACAAAAAAGTATATATATAATTGATTTATCTTCGAGTTTGATAAATTTTGGATTTATATAATATACATATACAGTTTTAGAAAAATAAGTAATCAAATTTGAAAAACATACACAGATGCGGTCTATAATTTTCAAGACAATAATTATATAAAGTAAAGTACAGAAGAAAGTATTTTTTCTTCAATTAAAAATTAGGATTCTTTAGGATTCTTTACGATCAATACAATGCTCTACTCTTGTTTTAAATTTTTGCATTTTAAATCGTTGACTACTTTTTTTTGTAATCGTCTTTAATTGGTCGATCGTTTTACAATGGCTTGAATTTCTGAAGTCGAGTTTTTTTGAATTTATAATACAATTTCAGTTTTAAAAACAAGAGTCAGAGGGTAGCAAGTCAGATGAGTAGAGTGGGTGATGTAATGTTACGACATTTTTTTTACCTATTCGATAATATTCCAAAAATTCAAACCGCTAACAATAAAAAAACAATAAAGATTGAAAACAAGATCACAGAGCGATGTAATAATTAAAAAGGATTCTGTTTTTAATAAAAAAAATATGTTTCTGATATATTTTTTATTTTATATAATTTATATTATTTTTGTTATAAAAATTATGGACTGTATTTATATTTTATTCACCGTAAAAAAATCATATGAACATATATATAAGTTTAAAAACGTTTTTTTTCGGAATTATACTTTTTATTTACGATAGAAATTTACATTTTCAGCCATTTAAATAATGGCTGAAAATGAGCCAATGAGCCATAACTCTTTCAGCAATGTGTGCCTTGAATCGATGTCACAAATATTTAAAGAATATTTTGAATTGTGTCACATAAGGTGACAATACGATTTTGAAATACTTCTACTCCAAAATTGGAGTGTCATAAAACTCATAAAAGAAAAACTTTAAATGCCTCCATAAATAAAAATCATGAGAATTTAAATCAGAATGATATCAGATATCACATTATTAATTATTTGCCAATTTATTAATTGATAATAATTATTAAAAAACAGTAATAAATGAAAGTCGATAGACATGTGAATACGCAATTAACAATGTATGCATAGTAATAAAAATAAGTCTCTTCAAAGTGGATTTTAGTGCATAATAATATTTTTGCGTGAATTTATATATAATTTCCAATTCATGCAAATTGCGCGCTAATTATTTGTCGATCTTGAAATACAATCTAAACTATATCTAGAGTCATAATGTCACGAATTAAGTTGAAAAGCAATTTAATCTTTTCAATGCTAAGTACTTTTGATCAGAGTTGAGAAAGTTTCTTTTTAAAAGTAGTTCTTTATCGTTTATTCTCGTTACTTATTAAGGCGATGCTGGAAGGTCGGAATTACCGACATATTACAGTTATATGAATATCTCCGAATTGACTGAACGGAATTGAAAATCCTTTCACAGGATTGAAATAGACACGAAATGTAGTGATAGGACGAAGAAATTTGTAGTAAAAACGAACAAAAGGTAATTTTTTAATTTTTTTCCGTTTTCACTACAAATTCCTTCGTCCCATCGCTATATTTCATGTCTATTTCAATCCTGCGAAAGGATTTTCAATTTCGTTCAGTCAATTCAGAGATATTCATATAACTGTAATGTCGGTAATTCCGATCTTCCAGCATCGCCTTAACGATAAAAAGTTAAAAAAGTAACTCGTTATTGTTACTTAAAATATAACGATTTGTTTTTTTTTGTTACTTCTTTAATTCTAAAACAAAATTAGATTAAAAAATTTTTTTTTTGTAATGTTTTTAAAATATTAATAAAAGTAATAAAAATTACTAATTAAATTAAATTAAATTCGCAAGATTACAAAAATTTAAGAAAACAGATTTTAATATACTGAAAATGTGAAAATTTTGGCTTTTGTTAAATCTATAAATGTAGCCTTTATATTGTTTTATTTATATTTTTTATAGTTTCCATTTTATGTTTAAAAACATTAACGTAATAAGTAGCTCGATAAGCGCTTAGTGATTTGCTAATACGATTCTTGTCATTTAGTTCTTTATTGGATCTAACAATAAATCTGTCAAAATTGATGGTAATAAAAAAATCACTGAGTTGCTTACTGAGCTACTTTATCTGCTGAGTGCAGTTTAACAACAAATTATGAAGATTGAATGTACGAAAATTATGTCACGAATAAGTTCAAAATATTAAAAGTAACAATAAAAATAACTTAAATAACTATTAAATTCGTTATCGCTATCGAGAAAAATGTAATTGCATTACATTACAGTTACAACAAAAAAAAACGCCGTTATCAATCCGTTACTAAAAAAGTAACGGTAACGGTGTTAGAAATAAGTGACAAATAACGCATTATTTCCTACCCCTGCTTTTGACAAATGAGTCATATCTACATGTGCGGAGTACTTTATTGCCTGTGGTATATATCAGCGCTGAATACTCTGTAAAATAGTTTTTAAGATCAAATATATTGAGAGTATTATATCCGAGATTATATCTTATAAAGATAAAAGTATTATATTTTCTAAAAGTAATGTCGTGACGCATAAACACGCCTATAGCGCTTGCGGTAGTCGATTTAGTGGACGCGTAAACATGCTCATAGCGTTCATTATGTACTATAAGATGTGTTAACATGTCCATCACTGAAAAGATTAACGAATAGTAAAAAAAAAATACAATAAGAAAAGGCATTAGAGTCTAAAACACAGGTTAATTACGGTACGTAAAGATTTTTATAATTCAGCTTGCGAAATGTTACATATATCTCGTTGATACCATACAATCTATTCGATTCGATGCGAAATTGTATCAACGAGATGTAAAACTTGCAAGTTGAATTATAACAAGCTTTACGCACCGTAACTTGCGTTTTAGATACTAATGCCTTTTTTATTATATTTTTGACTATATTTATTGTAATTGAGAGTCAGAAACATTTTATTCGTTTGAAAGGGTTAAGAATGATGCTAATCAGTGTCTTGAATTCTTTACAATGTTAAAGATGCTCATTAGTCCCGGAAAAAAAGTTCCACATGTAATTATATATAATTATATATGCAAAATGTGTCCATATATGTTTCTTTCCTTTGTAAAATTATTCTTTAATACAAAATTGATAATAATAAGAAGAAAACATAAAAAATAATTAAAAGAATAATTGTTACATTGCTTTTTTGTAAAAAAAGCAATGTAAGTCAAGTTTGAAGTCTTCAAGTTTGAAGAAATGAGAACAATTGTTCATATATAATTATATATGTATATTTTTAATCACTTATATATAATTATATATAAGCAATTTTCCTCATTTCTTCAAACTTGATTTTTTGTAAAAAAAAAACAATGTAAAAATTATTCTTTTAATTATTTTTTATGTTTCCTTCTTATTATTATCAATTTTATATTAAAGAATAATTTTACAAAGGAAAGAAACATATACGGACATCTTTTGCATATAATTATATATAATAATTATATGTGGAACTTTTTTCCTGGGGCATCAATATTATTAAACTGCTTATTAATTTAATTCATAATATTATAATAATTCGATTCAAACTTCAATTTAGGACAGTGTTTCAAGGTTGGCAAATAATTATCGCAGTAGTTTGCGTGAATTGGAAAGTACATATAAATTTACGGAAAAATCAAGAGACACGGTAATGGATCGCGCAGCGCGAGACCGCCCGTGTGTCTCTTTACGCGAGTCGACGATTTGCAAACACATGAGAACATACTTAATAACTTGGCGGCTGAACCGTCAAGTTTGAACTAGACTCAATAGACGCAATCGACAGCTTGGGTTTGAATTATATGAAAGTGTTTTCAATTTTTCTCTATGTGTCCTATGAACAGAGATATCGTAATGCAAAATTCGAAATGTTAAATTTTCATTTAAGATATCGCTCATCATTATCGCTTTTATACCGTTTTTGGTCGTAGCGGGTTTGATGCTCCTAGAGCAATTAATGACGTCACATACTCTATTTTAGATTTCTGGATAGACGAGGAGATCATGTGACGTTATTAATTGCTCTCGGAGTGATCATATCCGTTCCGTCCGAAAACGCTATTGAAAATGTCTGATTCATATTTTCGACGTCAGATGGCACTCGTCTATCTATCGATTTGATGGCACTCGCCTGTCTCTGTCTATCTAGACGGTAGACAGATAAAGAAAAAAAATGAGTATAATCGAATATCGTTGTCGTTCGAGTTATGATTGTTTCGTGAAAAATAAAAAATGCAATAAAAAATGTAATTCGTGTATCGTACAGATTAATTATTGTGCGAATTAAAAAGTGTGTTGGTTTCGCTAAGTGTTCTATCGAAAATATGCTCTTTCGGTCGTTGGTGTCATGACATGATTATAATTACACGGAGAGAATTTTTTTTTAAATTTACCCTACAAATCATGTTAATTATGGGACAATATAGTATTTAGGCAAATTTTACTGTGCACTACAATAAAATTTCGCAGTAAAATTTATTGTAGTGCACAGTA
>NW_012047938.1:0-1318 GCF_000956235.1 Wasmannia auropunctata
TAAATATTAACTGACACTTATATTTTGCTCATCTTTGGCCTCTTATCTTGACTATAGAAATTTAATTTTTATCAATTTAATTTCTTTTTAGTCAAGTATTATAGAAATAAATCTGAAGATAAAAACAATTTTGAAAATACTGCATATGTTGAATTAATGAAATTTTATTTTATTTAATTATAATTTTATACAATAATTTTAAGTCATATAAAACTTGAAATCAAAGTAAAATTTAAAAATTTGGCTTATTTCACAATTTGATCACAATTTGATCTATTTTTATAAACATATTTATTTCCGTTTTATTTCAATAATAATTCGTAAATTTTGATTTTAAACGTTATCTGCACTAATATCAATTATATATTATTATATTATGCATTTTTATACAATGGATTTAATTGGGGTCCGACTAAAATCATTTTTTTTAGTTTCGGTTGAAATCGAAACTTTCATGGGAATGAGAAATCTTAAGGCGATGCGATGGAAGGTCGGAAAAATTTGTACGAGGTCAATAAAACAGACTCTTCAGTGTCAGTGGTATCTCTAAATAAATTTCTTACAATTTTTTTGTCTCACTCAAACACGTGCAATGTTCTTATCTAACCTATTGAAGTGTCATCTGTTGCAAAATCCGACACTTACTGCTAGACGTAATTTTTGCTGTCTTTACCTTAGCTAAGCGTACGAATTACCATAAATTGCAGTCGTGAGGATTTCTTTTTTCTTAGGTTTTTAATCATAATTCAAAAAGCTTTGTATTAGTTGTTCATGTAATCCAATTCGGGGGACGTAAGCATTTTGTACATATGAGCTACATCAGAACTTCTACACTAATGAAATGTTTACGTCAAGTGACAGCTGTATGTACAACCCGAAAAATGTTATTTTTTAATTTTTTTTCGTTTTGACTACAAATTCTTTCGTTCCCCCCAATACATTTTACGTCTATTTCAATCCTGTAAAAGGGTTTTCAAATCAGTTCTGTCATTTTGGAAAAATCTTTACGCAATGTGTTGATAATTCCGACCTTCCAGCATCGTCTTAAAAAAGATCATGTGAATATACATATAAGCGCGCGCACGTATATATCACATATTTCATTTCCGTAAATTTTACTTAATAATTTAAAATTTTATTAAAAGAACTTCACATTACTCGAGTTATCACCTTAATATTACAATTTTATTGTCACAATCTTTGGTGTTACAATTATATTATTTAAAAATTTTAAAACATAAAATAAAATTTTTGAAAACAAATTTTTGGAAAAAACTATTAAGATTGTTTTGTTTTTGTTATTACTACTGGTTATGTT
>NW_012047939.1:0-364 GCF_000956235.1 Wasmannia auropunctata
CATAAGTACATTCATTTAATCAAATTAATATACTTATTGATTATACAAATTATGTTCGCCAATAACGTAGAAAAGAAGATTTACAATTAGTCATGTGTTTTATGCATAATGCATGCAAATATTCTTCATTTTTTCGTAACATATAAATTTCTATTAAATATTTTTAGATTTTTTTTAATGCATTATAGAAAGCCATTATGAAAGCCATTTTTTTCCCCAGTATGACCTTTGACAATAAATGCTAATTACGATCGAACTCAGCATCTGTACATTCTATTAATTTTTCTAGCGTCTGCGTCGCTAAGGCCATCTCTCTGACCAATACCGCCTGGAAACTAAAACATTTCAAAAATTAAACCAATAT
>NW_012047940.1:0-386 GCF_000956235.1 Wasmannia auropunctata
CTTCTCCTTCGACTTGAGGCAGCTGAAGCGTTTCATGCGTTGAAGCGATCAACGCGGTTCAAGCATAATTCGGAACGCGCTTGTAATGGGCGCGTTCAACAGACAGAACAGATTAATGAGCGCTTACTGATCTGCTTCGACTGCTGGACACACTCAGAAAGAACGTTGTATTATGCAAGTTATATTTTGTTATGTTATATTTGATATCCATGTATGCACATTTGAAAACACGAGAGAAGCATAAGTACATTCATTTAATCAAATTAATATACTTATTGATTATACAAATTATGTTCGCCAATAACGTAGAAAAGAAGATTTACAATTAGTCATGTGTTTTATGCATAATGCATGCAAATATTCTTCATTTTTTCGTAACATATAAA
>NW_012047941.1:0-321 GCF_000956235.1 Wasmannia auropunctata
TTAACGATTTATTATTTGTATCTCAATATACAAATCTTGGAAAAGTTTTAATCTTGAAATTTTTATCTTAAATTTATTTGAATTTATATTACGTGATACGTCACAATATGAAGGCGGAGATTTTTCGTCGTACCTGATGAGATTCTCATGTCTTACAACAATCGCAGTTAAACCTTCCTTAAATATCGAGGAAGATATAGATTTGTTAGCTAATTCATTGACCAGATTGTTAAGTGTCGTTCGTAGATTAATTAGTTGCGCGCACACATGCAGCACGAGTATTGAGACAAAGTTGTCAACGGTGTAATTAGCCATAACTGA
>NW_012047942.1:0-577 GCF_000956235.1 Wasmannia auropunctata
AGCAAAGCGGTAGCGGCGCAACGCCAAGTAGATAAAAAATCTTACTGCTCCGAACATTTCTAATAAAAAATTTCTGAATTTTCCAGCCATCAGTCTAAGCGGAAATGTAGCTCAATATGCCATAAATATTAAATTTTTAGCCTCTCTTCCGGTGGCATATCATACCACTTATATTCGTATATGCCATACGCCATACTGGTGCTTTAAAAATTACATTTTTGTTTTGCACAGAGTAATAACGTTTAATATAACATGACATAACTACTTTACTGTTATTAAAAAATCATTCAGCAGAGTGACAATAAATATACAAAAACAATAAATAAAAAGGAATGCTATTTTAATAGACATAGCAATTTGATTTGTTATTGATACTATTGATCTAGCGCGCTAATGCTGCGCCACCAGCTCGCACAATATGATTTGTTATAAAATTTCATATCTGGAAATAATACGTATTCTTTTCTGAAGCCAATAGTTGTTTATAATAGTCAACTTTATCATAACATTTTAATTTTATATATTAAAGCTATAACGATAAGATATTATTATTAAATTAAAAAATTAAAATATTCAA
>NW_012047943.1:0-1329 GCF_000956235.1 Wasmannia auropunctata
TTTATTGGATACAAATACGTAAAATAAATAGCATATTAAATGACAAACAGAATATAGTTACTTCAAAAGAGGAATATTTTTTAATATGATTGAAACAAAATAAGAACAAAATTAAACTGAGCATTATTGATGATTGCAAGTTTACATCATTATATGTCTATTAGAAACTTGCGGTGCAGATATTTTTCACTATTTTGTTTTGAATTTCTACCTTTGTTGCTCTTCATTGATGTTCGCAGCGCAAAAATGATCGTTTGACTGAATCGCTCTCTGCGATTATACCAAACCGCCGTGACTTTGCGCTTGCTCAGTACACAAAGAATTTAACCATCTGTGAATACTTGTACAAACTCTTTTGTAGAACAATCAATACTGACATGAATAATATGTAATTATAATACTTTTTGTTACTGAATCGAATATTATAAATATTGCTTTTCTTTTTTAATTTAGCATTAACTTCTCAATTAAACAGAGTTAAGATACGCCAAGGAGTGATAAATATAAATAATTTATTTTATTGCTCAAAAATATGTATTTCCACCAAAAATTATATAACAGGTAATTTATATAAACCTGTTAACACAGTATGTAGAAAATAAATAGTAATTAAGTACGCGTATTTAACTTAATATTATTTCAGCATTATACTTTGCCAATCAGTGTCATCAATACAGATAGATATCCCACTGACGTTTTCACTGTCTATGTAAAAATGAAATATACATTTCAGTTTTTTTTTCGTGAGTAATAGTAATTATGATACTATTCTTATACTCAATATAGTGCAGCATACATAAAAAAGAAAGCACAATAATCAGATACATATAAAAGGTGATAAAACAAGTCTTATTGTGTCCATAATATTAGAAGTCACTCCATGAGCTCAGAAATAAAATTAACAAATTATATTTGAACAATTCAGTCAATTAGTCAACGCGATTGATCAATTATTTCTCTGTCTCTGAGATCTCTCGAAACAATGTTTAGCATCGTGGATCGAGTGTCGAAAGAAGGTATTTTTAATTTTAAAATAAAATATAAATTATTTTAAAAGTGCGAAAAATAAACTAAGAATTAAAAGTGTTTATGATTATGTTTTATCACTCTCTTTGTAGACCAAAAATTAAATTCTTTTGATGCGTGGAAAATAAAATATTTTTTCTATTGGATATCAAGCAAAGCGGTAGCGGCGCAACGCCAAGTAGATAAAAAATCTTACTGCTCCGAACATTTCTAATAAAAAATTTCTGAATTTTCCAGCCATCAGTCTAAGCGGAAATGTAGCTCAATATGCCATAAATATTAAATTTTTAGCCTCTCTTCCGG
>NW_012047944.1:0-394 GCF_000956235.1 Wasmannia auropunctata
CACTGCAAATCTCTGTTCGATCGAAAACTTCTAATTCGTGCGGAAACGAACGAAATTTTTTGATAGTAAAAGTTTTATTCTTATTCTCGCAAGCTTTCGTGAACTGCCAACTTCTATGAGAGATCTATAGACTTTTTGCAAAAAAAACTATCATGTTTTTCTTGACAATTTTTATAACCGAATAAGCGATCTTTCTCTTTTATTTAATAAATAACCGTTAATTTTCAGATATATTTGTTTTTATTCCTTTATTGGATACAAATACGTAAAATAAATACCATATTAAATGACAAACAGAATATAGTTACTTCAAAAAAGGAGTATTTTTTAATATGATTGAAACAAAATAAGAACAAAATTAAACTGAGCATTATTGATGATTGCAGGTTTACAT
>NW_012047945.1:0-556 GCF_000956235.1 Wasmannia auropunctata
TTTGGCCAACGAAAATCACTCAGAGGGATATATGGATCGGGCCATATGCCAAATACCCGCAGCCATTGACGGATCAGGGTAAACATGTAATTCAAATCTATAAAGTAAAATTTTTAGAAAAATATTAATACTTAATTTAATATAGCCATTAATTTGTTACTATATTTCTTAATATTTTTTTCTCACTTGTTAGAAGTATTTAATCTAATTATTAGTGAATGTAAAAGCTATTTTTTTTTAATTTTTACTTGTAGCACTTATAGAAAAATTCACTTTATTTATATTATTTCTTTATATAATTTATTATAGATTATAGAATTTAGCTAACACACACACTTTTCTAGACTTGTGTATGTAATGAGTAAATAAAATGAAAATTCAAATAGTTAATACTGGATAAAATAAACAAATAATATGTATGATTCTATTAAAACTACAAATATATTTTTAGTGATAACACTTCTTCAATATCGCACTATTTTTATCTATACAGTTATGTTGTTTAAGCTTCAAATCTCTCTCTCTTTCTCCACAATATCTCTTCTTGCAAAATTCT
>NW_012047946.1:0-420 GCF_000956235.1 Wasmannia auropunctata
TTAATTTTTCTTCGTTCTCAGCGTAATCTCTACCAGCCGGAATTACATTGATGCCTATATTTTAATCGTGGAGAAGGATTTTTTAATCTGTTGCCTTTAATTATGTTTATTATGTATTGGAAAATAATCACGTTCGGTTGATAAAACAGACGACTTTAGGATCGCCTTAAAGATCTTTATACGGATATATTTAGATTTGTTAAAACAATGAAAAAATATTCTCTCTGAGAACTTTACAGATACAAGACAAAAAGGACGAAATAAGAGATACGAATTTTTTAATAAGTAGGTACGTTAAGAGAATGAAACCCTCCCTTGAAAATAATCAGCTTTTCTTTCCAAGTGAATGTATGTCAAAGATATTAAAAAATGTAAGTAAAAGTTTTACGGTTTCAGTTGTGTTTACATCGGTTAATTAAA
>NW_012047947.1:0-449 GCF_000956235.1 Wasmannia auropunctata
AATAAGAACGTGTTTACCGATCAAAGTAAGTTCGAGAGGTGTACGGTATTCTTTGGCACGTTTAAACTTTTAAACTTGCAATTTTATTGTACATAATATTATATTTATTTATTTATTTATTTATAAATTCATATATTGCAATTTTACTATACATAATATACTTGCAATTTTATTATACATAATATATGAATTTATAAATAAATAAATAAATAAATATAATATTATGTACAATAAAATTGCAAGTTTAAAAGTTTAAACGTGCCAAAGAATACCGTACACCTCTCGAACTTACTTTGATCGGTAAACACGTTCTTATTTTTTCGTAGAATATTATCATTGTTTTGTAAATATTGGTACTACAATCTAGAGACTTTTCTCCACACAAACGGAATTTCTCGATTTTCTTGTCTTTGCGAGCCATATATGTTTGTATTTTTATCAAAACTAGG
>NW_012047948.1:0-356 GCF_000956235.1 Wasmannia auropunctata
TTCGCGTAAGTGACGATGCGATAGTTGCAGTCTGCGACGAAATCCAGGTTAAAATAACAAAATCCAAATATGGAAAACATGTTTGATTACTTTCTGCAAATATTACTTGTATTCCCAATTTATTTCTTTGTATATCATTTCGATGTTTTATTTTCTTACGTTATTGCAATAGCCTCACGATAATAGATTAGTTGTAATTATCCACTGTTTTTGTTATGAAAAATTTCGGTCAAAACAAAATATTAATAAAATAAAACTACATGATTACTATTATAAAACAATATTAAATTAAATTAAATGTTAATAAAATGGAACTATATATATATATATATATATATATATATATATAAAAGAGC
>NW_012047949.1:0-1047 GCF_000956235.1 Wasmannia auropunctata
TGTTACATGCCTTTATGTTATATTAGTATGTCATGTTGAAACATGTACCGCAAAATTTAATTAGTGGAAATTTATGATTTAATATCATAATAAACGCTATCGTCTTCGTTAATTACTCAACAAAAAAATATATTTGGTTTGGAGCCGCTACCACGTCTCCTGATTAGTTTGGCTTTCTTTTGAAATTATTTGTTTTTATTGTTTCATTGACGAGCTTATCAACTTTTTGTTATTGATTATTTATTGTGCTATTTATATTTTAGGCGCTAAGTGGCATTCACGGCGAAAGATATTAACCCCCACATTTCATTTTAATATACTGCAGCAGTTTGTTGAGATTTTAATTGAGGAAAGCGAACGTATGACAAAGTCCGTGAAGAAAACAGAAGCCACAGTTGTAAAAGATTTAGTATCGTTTATTAGTGAGCATACGCTGAATGCAATATGCGGTATCGTATCATATTCGTAATATATACGTATAAAATTTTATTCTCATCAACATAAAATAAAATATGTTTCTTAAATTTAAAATATTAACACTATATTAACCAATGTATTACTTCTACATTCATAGATATTTAAGAGAAATATATATGTATAATAAATAATATTATCGTGGTATTTTACAAATGTATATTTGTAGAAACTGCTATGGGTACTTCTCTACAAGATCTTCATGCGATCCAACAACAGTATCGAAAGGCTATTCATCGAATGGGTGAACTTTTTGTTCATAGGTAATTTATAATAAATATAAAAAATAATATATCTATATATTCTGTCATATAAATTAACACATTATCAGATAAATAGAAATAGCAATGTTTAATATAAATCCATTGTTGCTAATTAAGAATTAGCACATTACATTAATTTACATATACAGGATGTCCCCGTATAAGTGGCTGCCTCTTTTTATCTCGTAAACTAACAGAGATATAAAAAAAACAGAGATATCTAATAAATATAATATCAAATTAAACGGTTCTAACTAAACTCTAGTGTAAGCATAGTGACCACTTAGAAATATTACCTATGTTAGAGAAT
>NW_012047950.1:0-609 GCF_000956235.1 Wasmannia auropunctata
ATTATACATATATTATAAATTACTTATTAAATATTATATATTTTTGTTTTACATAAAAATCCTTTATACTGAAAATAGAAAGCGGGATTTCTTTGTTTAAAAATATGTTTTATTACATAATTTGTTATTGCAAATGTAAATAATTCACATAAAGGAATAATAAATTTAAAATAATCAATGGTTATTAAAATTTTAATTAATTTAAAATTAATTAAAAAAAGATAAAGGTAAGCCTTGCAATGTTGCATCTCGTCAACTTACAATAATTCATTGTGAAAACAGACAATTTCAAACGAAGGCCAAACTAACGAGCAATTAAACGATGATAGCGTTTATTATAGAGTAACTCCGGTATAGATATACACCGTGTGAGGATTTACGCTGTAGAAATCAGAAAAAATAAAAGTAAAAATAATTTTTTTGCAATCACTCTGTTACATGCCTTTATGTTATATTAGTATGTCATGTTGAAACATGTACCGCATAATTTAATTAGTGGAAATTTATGATTTAATATCATAATAAACGCTATCGTCTTCGTTAATTACTCAACAAAAAAATATATTTGGTTTGGAGCCGCTACCACGTCTACCTGATTAGTTTGGCTTT
>NW_012047951.1:0-3373 GCF_000956235.1 Wasmannia auropunctata
CCATTGATTATTTTAAATTTATTATTCCTTTATGTGAATTATTTACATTTGCAATAACAAATTATGTAATAAAACATATTTTTAAACAAAGAAATCCCGCTTTCTATTTTCAGTATAAAGGATTTTTATGTAAAACAAAAATATATAATATTTAATAAGTAATTTATAATATATGTATAATTTTAAGTATAATAATTGGGCATTAAAATAAAAAAAACGCGGTACTTGGTGCGTAAAATAATTTTCTTTTTGTGTTACATTTTTATACAATGTTTCTTTATGTTTGTTTCAGCCTTCTTCAGACTTTATTCAGCGTTAACGATATAATAACGATATAATATCAATTCAATAATGACATAATAACGATATAATATCAATTCAATTTTGATAATCTATCTCGCTAATCGACGTTGATATAATGCGCAGGTTGGAAAAGATTACAGTACGCCATATTAGTAAATTATTCCGTTAGTCAATGTAAATATGTTTCGCTTGTATGAAATGGGTTTTCAATTTCAAGATTGAAAGCAGACGTCATCTAACTAACCGGAACAAATCAATTTGTATATAATTATAATATTTATGAGCACAAAGAATAGTAGTGGTAATTACAAAATGCGTTAAACGTATTCTATACGCGACAATAGAGGTGTCAGGTGTTTTTTTAACGCAGTTTTAAGATCTTTTAACCGTTATGCAAATTGACTTGTTCCGGTTAGTGATGACGTCTGCTTTCAATCTTGAAATTGAAAAACCGTCTCACACACGCAAAACATATTTACATTGACTAGCGGAATAATTTATTAATGTGGCATATTACAATCTTTTCCAAACTGCGGACTAGATTGACGTCAATTAGAGGATATATAGATTATAAATAAATTATCGAAACTAGATTGATATTGTATCGTTTAATGATGAAGAAAATCTGAAGGATGCTGAAAACATATTTACGTAAAGAAAATTGTAAGAAGATTTAACTACACAAGAAGATAAAATTATTTTACGCAACAAGTACCGCGTTTTTTACTATTAATGCCCAATTATTATACTTAAAGTTGTTGTAAATTAAAGAGTCTTACATATTATATGTTAATATATGTTTAATTTATTATATAAGATGTTGTACTTATTTTATATAAGATATTACATTTATTGAATCTGATTATTATTATTATTATTATTATTAAAATGCAATATATATTAATAGTTATAAAATAATCAATTTAAGAAAGAAATAGAGTAAAATATATTTAAGAAAAAATTCTCTTGTATAATAATATTTAATCAATCAGATATAATTAATATGATACATGTTATATGTATATATCACGTCAAAGTTATTTTTCAAAATAATTTCATATGCATTTTTATTTCTATCAAAGTTCCAAACTTACTTAATAAAGAGAAAAATATTAAAATTATTATAAAATATTATAGAGAAAAGATATTATAAATATTATATAATATTATAATATTATATGTATTTATTATTACTTATATAAAATGTAATATTCAAATCTACTTATTTATTTTTATATTAAGAATATATTGAAATATTTATGTCAAAACAAAACTTAATAATAATAAAACTTAATAATAATAAACGTATATACGTATTATAAATACGAGTATATAATGTATTTATGTTAATATTATTACCGCCACTGGTGAGAAGACCAGTACCAAGCCAAGGGTGAAAAACAGAATAAATCAAACTTTTGTCTATGTGCTTTGTATTGTTTAGTATTGTCTGAAATTACAGAAAGTATTGAGTCAAAAACACAAACATTATTTCATGTTGCCGCAACGCAGATAATTATAAGCAATTAATTAATTTTAAAAGAATTTCAAATATTTAAATCATCTCTAACAAATTTTTTACGAGTAAATATCCATATGTGTAATTATAAGACTTATATATGAGAAGGACTTAATTAAACTGTGTTTGAAACGTTTACGTTACGCTATGTAATATTTTGCTAATAAATATTTAAACATTATGCACCTGTGTTGACTTTTATTGGCTTTACTTATTATTTTGTTTACTTTTAAAAGTAAACATATTTTTGCAAGATAAAGAAAATAATTCTTATTCGGTAATATAGGCATAATAAGAAAGAAATAGAATTTCTTTCAAATTTTATTACCTCTAGATGATCCGGATGACGAATGGTTACAAGGGGATCAAAGATTGCCCAAATTTTTACAATAGGATAATATCGGTTAGTAAGAGTGGTAACAACATACTTCCATTGATTCTCTGAAATATGTATATGTGTGTCATGTAAACTCACAGAAATATTATAAATGTTCGAAAAATATAAAATTAACTTTATCAGTATATTTAATGTATAATATTTACATTTCTCAATTAACTTCAATAATCGGGAAATAAATGTTTTCATTTAAAAAAATTGATAAGCTTAAATAATTTTTAAAACTAATCAACATGCAATAAATATTGATGATAACATATCTCAGAGTGGAATATTTATAAATATTACATTTGCATTTATGCAAATTTTGTTTGTAGAGACTAATATTAATTTACTCGAAAAATATTAACTTGCCTCGTGAACTAAGATATTGAAATGCATTTCCAACAATTGGATAACCTGGAGGACCTGGTAGAAGGTTGATGAGCCGCCCATTTCTTCCATAATGAATATAATAATTATACGCCAGTACAACAAAGATAATTAATAACACTAATATAGTAATGAACATCATTTTGTTGATCAAATAATCAGCAAATTTAATCGAATATTGTTTCCTTTAACACTCTATTCTTTTTGTAAACGAATTACTTTATACATATTATTTGCTTCAGAATTATTATTCACGATAAAATACTTTGTAATCTTGATATTCTAAATATGTTTGATAAATAATAGATGCATTGCGTTATTTACACTTTGTCAATAACAATTTTAAAGAGATATAATGTATTTTTTAATTTTATTAGAGATATGCACGTCCACAACACATAAATATATATAAATCTGCAAATATGTATATTTTTTATTTTTAATTAGACCGGTTTTTAATTTCAAACTGTATTAACACACAATTATATTATTACAAATGTTTTTAAAAAAAGTTTTACAAATTGATGCGCTTTTGTTAAACGCTCGTAAATGACTATACTCGTTTACACCGATAAGTTTCTGTTTTCGCTCATTTAAGTACTGTTGATAAGCGTCTGATTATTACCGTACATACTATATATAGCATAAGCTATAGCTTTTCAGTTCTGACAATATAATAATCAGACATGACCTTTGATCTATTAACTTTTAAGCCTCATATATATTTGATTCTTTGTATTTTCTTGCATGCAAACTTGAAATTCAGCTTGTTATCTTGTTTA
>NW_012047951.1:6819-7246 GCF_000956235.1 Wasmannia auropunctata
ACGACGTATTGTAGACAGCCCTTTAGGAGTAAACTGTAGGATTAAAGTCTCCTTATGTCCGAGTATCTACACACGACATATAAGTAAAGATTATAATAAACCAATGTGAAAATTGCATCGGTTCCTATTGCGCGCGTTTTGTGTTATTGCTGAGCTCTCATTGGCTGAGAGTAAAAAAATAGCCGTAGGAAATGAATTTCAACTATTTCGCTTACGGACTTATTCTACGCCCTATTACATTAAAAAACCAGCTTACTCCCTGATGTGTTACTCCTTAATCTATTACTGCTACTGCCCATAGTAGACACCGTTGAACATTTAAGTGACACTACTACATTTCAGTAGTGTTTTTACTGCACTAATAGTTATTTTTAACTAGAGAATGTGTAAATTTGCACTTTTTTTCGTCTAACATGCAATGTTAGAC
>NW_012047951.1:9066-10825 GCF_000956235.1 Wasmannia auropunctata
AAATATTATTTTTAGATCTGTTTTCAGCAAAATTTTTATACCTTTCAATAAAATCGTTTTTTCCGTGCGGGCGATGTTGTATGTTTCATCACCAGCCGAGTGATGTTGTTGCCAGCATAGATTATCGGCAGCATATGCGTCTTCAGCAACGTCTGCGTCATCGAGAACGTTTCCGTCAGCGTTTCCAACGGCGGCATCGCGCGTCACCTGAGCGGCGTCCAGGTAGATCACCGGCAGAGTCACGACGGACGACGAGTATTCGAGCAATCGTAAGCCTCTCAATGAAGTACATATTAAGTTTGTAATGCAGCATCCATTTAGTTATTAGAAATGCCGATAATAATTATACAATATTAATTATAAAATTACAATACAATCAATGATGCCGTATACATATTATCAATTACGGTACGTTACATCAATTTTATTCGATAATAGTTTAACACATCTCACACATGAGGGAGCGAGCTTATAGAACTAGATATATTATTCTTGATTCACAATAATGTACGCAAACCATACTAACATATTGTTATTATTATTAATCATTCATCAGTCATTCATACATACATTTATACGCCTGTTTGTAGAGGTGTGCGAATCAAGCCTTTGCATGGTCGAATCGAATCGAATCCGAATTTTTATAACATGTTCGAAATCGAATACGAATCGAATCTGAATCAAATTTTCTCAGATTAACGTTACATTAGGCGATCGATTCGAAATCGAGCTACTGTTGATTCGAAATTCTCGAACTATTCAATTTCGAATCGAATCAAATCTATTGTAATTAGATTCGATTCGATTCAAATTCGAACTATTCGCACACCTCTACCTGTTTGTTTCAGTCCCACTAGAGATACGGATTCTCATTAGGGAGCATTTCAATTGCTGGTACCGACTGGCGCCGTATCATATCAGCACATTGCTGGTCGAGATACCCTTCTAGGCGACGTGTGCGGCGTCGTATTTGGTGGTGAGCTACTGATTGATTCGATAACCCATTGAAACGAATTGTATAATATTCTTCATGGTAATCAGCATAGCCACCAGTCTGATGGCGCAAGCATGGGGCATCTTCATCGGCGTTACCACGCCGATTAATTGACTTGAAGTTACGCAATGGATATATAGATTAATCAAGAAAATAATAATTTACGAATCATTCAATCATGTATCTCATTATATTTCTTATTTTATTCATTATGTGTAAAATTCATTATATTTTGTCTTGCGCACATCCAATTCCAGTCCTTTTCTGTCCAAATATTTTTTCTAAAGTTCCAATGTTATATATTAACATGCTTCTCATCCTATCCTCCTCTTCCACCAACACCAAGTCATCCGCATATAACAGCGAATAAATTTTCTCTCCTTCTAGCTTGACCCCATACCTCACCATCGATCAGACCAAATATTTTTTCTAAAGTTTCAACCTAACATGATTCTCATCCCATCCTCCTCCTCTGCTAACACCATGTCATCCGCATATAACATAAATAAATAAATTTTCTCTCCTTCTAGTTTGACTCCATACCTCCCCAGCAAACGCAGAATTTAACTGCAACATCACATGGGGGTAGCATGTAATGATAACAGATGTTTTATCTTACTGATGCAAATGTAATTTGTCTTGTTTCCATATCTATAACATGGCTGTATAATGTAAACGTTTACATTATTTTGTTACTTATTCGTTATAATAAATGAACAGTAACATAATATTAATGTAACACATTATGTAACAAGTGCTTCAGAT
>NW_012047952.1:0-952 GCF_000956235.1 Wasmannia auropunctata
TGTGTATAAGAGACAGTCTTTGCACAGACCGAACTCCATACTATGGAACTGTAAGTTTTTTGATATTTTCATATAACTAAAAATGAGTTTTTTATGTAAAAACAGTTTTAGCTTGATAGCTATAACGAATCATCTCTTGACGGTTTTATTAGGAAAAAGTACAAGGAACAGGTACAGTTCAACATCGTGATTAACTATTCATCAATTGTAATGATTTCCCAACGTTCTGACCGTGTCACTTTGGCTCAACATAACTAGTGGCCTCTCAACATTGTAACAATAAAGAAGTACTTCCCGGTATGCGAAAATCACCTAAGTCCCGATATGGATTTAATGTCACACAAGAACTTCCGTTGACACCAGCTTATTGACTGCGTGCGCTTGACTTACATATGTATAATTTTATCTGTCATGTGGGATTCACCGACAGCGTTTATTTATTTTTTAATTTTTTAATTATTGACTGAGTGCGTAATGTTTTATAATATATGTTAATTAATTTATTATTTATGATGAGCATGAGTGAGCAATGAAGCGATGAAGAGTCGATTATAGAACAATTATGAGTTTATTATAAAGATAACTTAGAATCGGGAACGAAAAGAGATCGATTGACTTGCGCGGATTCTCGAACGTAAGTGTGCGGGGGTAAAGGAACCCACCACGCTCCAAAAGTGATCGATTGTACTAATCACGATCACCATCGATAGTTGACATGCACGGTCGGTGGCGCCTCGCAGTGATAATTGGAGCAATTGTCCACGAGGTTGTACAAACGGAGGGAGAAAGTACGATAAACCTTATATTCCAATAATTTATTTATTTTTTTGTATGTTCAAATTAATGCGATTGAAAAAGGCCTAGTCAGGCTGAAACTAGTATCGCGATACATTGCATGAATAAATAATTATCGAACATCCATTAGATTTATTTGTTCGTCTTTGGCCTATTG
>NW_012047953.1:0-436 GCF_000956235.1 Wasmannia auropunctata
GAAATTGCGCGATATTTCTTGGCTACGCCGCGCCGCACCTTGCGGGTATTATTCCGCGGCGCGCAACTAGTCCCCTCGGCACAAGGCCAAGGATCCGTAATCACTTCTCGCCAGTAGTACAACGATTTTCTGTCATTCGGTTTCGTCTCCCCGACCGTAGTTACGGGTCGATATGATTCCCCGCTACAATTCTGATTCCCGCTATGCTACTGGCGCAATGACGGCGATCGGCGCGCGGGCACACGCGGCTGACGCGGCCGCGGCGTGCAAAGGCACGTGGCCCGAGAGATATTACAAAATTCGCTTCTTGCTATGCGAAGAAAGTAACGTTCATGACACTGAATTCACTTCCCGATACGCGGAGACTAATAAATCCGACACACGCAGAACGGTGGAACGCTCTAGCGACTTACGATTACACAATACGAACACGCGG
>NW_012047954.1:0-371 GCF_000956235.1 Wasmannia auropunctata
TCCTTGGCGGACTAACGCCACGCCAGGATCAAAATACGGATCGTGGAAGCTCGCGGTCGGGATAAGGGACACGGGCGTGTGTCGGAGGGCGGCCCAAGGCGACGAGAACCGAGCGAAGGTCAAAGAAATTGCGCGATATTTCTTGGCTACGCCGCGCCGCACCTTGCGGGTATTATTCCGCGGCGCGCAACTAGTCCCCTCGGCACAAGGCCAAGGATCCGTAATCACTTCTCGCCAGTAGTACAACGATTTTCTGTCATTCGGTTTCGTCTCCCCGACCGTAGTTACGGGTCGATATGATTCCCCGCTACAATTCTGATTCCCGCTATGCTACTGGCGCAATGACGGCGATCGGCGCGCGGGCACACGCG
>NW_012047955.1:0-3862 GCF_000956235.1 Wasmannia auropunctata
CGTGAACTGTGTGAATACTGCGACAGTAACGTCACTTAGAAATCTTTTATTACTGTTTTAAAATACTTTCATTGATTCATTTTGATTTAATCTTGATTCTTTTAACTCCAGTTTTCCTTTGTAAATAATTAAAATATTGAGACTTTTATAGTAAAGGTTGTATCGCGCGTCCTGGTTTTATATCAGTGAAGGTCTACGATAAAATGAAGAAGCCCCAAAATATATATATATATATATATATATATATATATATATGGCAGAATTATCTAATTGTAAGTTTAAGTTTTTAAAACCGAGTTATCTTTGATATTTATCAAGATACAATTATATACATTTATAACACAATTTAAATTTATAAAATTAAAAAAAAATGTAAGTTGTGTCAATTACACGCACAAGTATACGGAAAATCATACATTTATAGTATAATTTATTATTTGTCATTGGAATATTACATATATTATATTATAATTACATTTTATTGCTATATTATAATTTTTAAAAAAATTGTCAATAAAAATTATACAACAAATAATAAGGGGGAAAGTGCCAAATTCAGCCGAGGTTAGATGTTGGTTGCCCAATAATGTTCTTAATTTTTAAATCTTTAAATTTTAGCTATCGTAAACTGCGCGCTAATTACTGTCGATCTTTCTAAGAACGCAATCATAAAGCTGAAATATTAAATTGAAGAATTCGATGATGATACAAGCATCTTAAAGTTTTTTTTAAAGTATTTTTATTTATCGATGCGCAGTTTATGATAGCTGAAATTTAAAGATTTAAAAATTAAGAATATTATTGGACTAACATATAGTCTCAGCCAAATTTGACTCTTTCCCTCTTATTATTTTTGTATACATGTATCAGCCTTGTTTGAAATCAATGTTAACAAAAATTATGTTTTCAGAATCAGCAAATAGTACTAATTTAGTAAATAAACTTAGATATCTGCAATCAATATAAATTGTATTAATACAATAAGAAATTTATTTTTATATAAACTTGTGGCAATAGTATAAATCATTTTTCAGCGTTTTTATTAGACTATTTTTCAAATAGTTTTAACATGTGCAATACGATTTAATTAATGTTGCTATGTGATGGAAAGTTTTAATATGGCGATAATTATTTCTTAGTATTGTATGCGTGTGTATGCGTACGTGCGTGCGGTCGCATACACATCGTAGATTCTAAAAATTGATATGGATTGTTATAATATATTTATGATTAATTTTCATGAATGTATTTCGAAACTACTTACTATTGTGTAACTACATAATAATAAAAATATAATTTTATTATCTAACTCAATATTTATTTTTTCATTCATGTAAAAGACAGTTTAAGTATAAAATATGAACTATGTACATAAAGATGAGTCGAAAAATGAACATAAAATTTTTGATTTTATACATTAGTTAATTATATAATTTACACTAATATTACACCATGATACTTAAGATTCAAATTCTTTCTTAACAGAATGTTGCCCAGGTATCGTTGTACCTGATATTTTATTTTTAGGAATCTTTCCAGGTCTTAAATATGGATTATCTATAACATCTTGCTGAGTAGTAATTTCACCATTTTGTTCCATATTTTCGTTCTGTGTTTGATTACCTGTAAGCAAAGATTTATGCCAAGTTATTAATTGAATTGTATGTATTATTTAAATATTTCTTTATGGCGCAACTCAAAAGGCTCACCTTCCTCTGTTTCTTCACTTTGTTGTTCTTTCTTCTTTTTTATTGGATTCGAGTCGAACTGAAAATCTGGATCTGGTTCAAATATTTGGTCTTGAGGTAGAAGAGCAGAGATATAACTCGGAAATTGTGGTTTGCAAGATATTACTAAATGCAAAACAGATATATGTAAGATTTTTAGTTGTAATGCTTCATTAAAATGCTGAATGAATTAATACAGGTGATAATTCACTTACATGGAAACATGCTGTTATCTTCTGTGAGAAATAAGCTATGTGTCTCTCCTGTTTTAGCAATAAACCTTGTTAAAGCTCTCTCGATGTCTCGTTTTTGCATTGCTACCTTTTCTCTGATTGCTTCGTATTCTGTTACTGGTTGCTTATGTGTCTACAATATTTCCATTATTGAATTAGATTTATGTACAATATTTTTTTATCATAATGTGTAAAAATAAAGCGTACATATTAGAACACTTTAGTTTTACACATTGTGATAAATGTATGCATGCGTGCATTCATATATATATGTATATAATATACAATTGTAATTAATAAATATTCACCGGAGTTCTGATATACGCATGTGGATCAGGAAAAGCCGGCAAATAATTTGGTATATGCGATGGATGACCTTGCTTAACACCAGCTTGCAAAATATTCAATTGCTTTGCTTGTGTTTGCTGCTGAAGCGTCGGCAGAATTGTCTTGTTTTGTCGCTTTGCGTAAGTCTCTATATTATCTAATTTCATGCCCATATTAATCAGTGCCAATATTACATCTGCTATGAGAGGCTCTGTTCTCCCAGAAAGTTCACAATAATTTCTCCCTGAAGCTCCAATTTCCACAATAACTGAAATCATTCATAAAAAGAACAATAAACATCTTATTAGATAAAGTTTATTTTTAAAAGTTTTAATTGAAAATAGATACAAACATAGAAAAAAATTATAATTTAAATTTTAATATAAAATTTTCACTCTTCAAGCAGATTAATAGATAGAACATGTTCTGCGTCGCATGGGTCACATCATCTATTGAATTTGCAGCGCCAGGTATAAAAAAGCTGTACAACAACCATATAGTAATACTTTGTTAAGATTTACAAAAAATAAGAGTCTAGGACTGTTCTTTATAAAAATAATTTTTATAGCTTTTAATAAAGTACATTATAAAATACATTTTACTTAACATTCTTAACAAATATATTAAACACAATCAAAATTATGGACAAATCACCTAAAATTAGCGCAGCATTGGCAGAGCATGTTAATAAAGTAGTGATATAAAATTATAAAATAAAGGAAAATTGACACACACAAATTATTAATATAAAATAAATTAAAAATTATAATTAGTTAAAAAATGTATACATATGCCATAAAATTTTTATATTAGTAAAAGCATCAAGATATAATATATTCCAATGAGTTCTTTAAAACATTGCGTGTATAATGTTTAAAAAGATATCTCTGCAACATTTATTTACTCGTTTTACGGTTTTCTAAATATTCTTTATAAAATTTTGGCCTTCTAGATAATTTTCTAAACACATCTTATAAGACCATTTTTTTATAATATTCAATTTAAATTTATCAAATTAAAAGATCAAGAATTATGAGTTAAGATGTTACAATTTATTTGTATATATATGCAATAATATATATGACATGGATAGAGGAACAATATTTAAAAAAACAGAATTTATGATTTTAGGTTAGTTGCTTAAAAATTCAAATTTAAGCCTTACATGACTGTAACATTTCGGTAAGTGTTTCCAATACTTGTTTGTCGCACATCTCATAACCACATTCCACTAGAATGCTGGAAACTACATGATTTAATATCTTTCTTCGAGTATTTACTATTTGTGAATCCATAACTCTTCTTCTTTGATTACGGATTTCTACGAATCTCCGATCATCCAACCCAAGTCGTCTGCAACAACTTCAACAAGATGAGGTTAAGGCAGTGAGATTATGTATACATACTGGGCTGCGTTCAGAAACTTCGTCTAGGTGTATCATTTTATCCTTGTTTAACATTCGGTGAATAACAAAGATAACATGATATACCGTGTATTCCTGAACGCAGCCCTGGAGTGAGCCTTCTTGAAGAATGGCCCATAGAACTTACAGTATGTATGTACACCCACGGTCA
>NW_012047955.1:12889-16318 GCF_000956235.1 Wasmannia auropunctata
TCTTCCGATCTCATAATTAAAATAAACATGTTAAACATGACTAAATTTTTATCCTTTTTATTCTTAAAATTATACTACACGCGTAATGTCTAAAAAATGTCTAAAGAATGTCATATAGGACGTCCAAAAAGTATCTTATAGGTTGTCTTAAAAGATGCCTAAAAGATGTCTGAAAAATGTCATATAGGACATTTAAAAAGTAATTATGTGATTGATTATAAGATATCTTAAAGACGTCCTACAGGATGTCTAAAAACTATCTTAAAAGACGTTTAAAAGACATGTAATATGACGTCTAAAAGATAGACATAAAACGTCTTTAAGACGTCTTAAAGATGTCTTTTAGTAAATCTTTTTGGACGTCCGAAACATTTTAAGACGTCTTTTAGTTGTCTTTAAGACGTCTTATTGTTCACTGGGAATGCACAGAAAGTCCGCGAACAGTGATTCCTGCCCGCGACCAGACTATATGTATATTATTAATTGCCTTGACGTGTATTTTCAAATCTGAGTTTGAAGACACTAACTTATGTATTTTATTTTGAATTTACAAGAAGCACTAAAATGTAACTTTAAGAGAGTTAGATTAAAAGTTAATAGTTACCGATAAAATGTAACAAAATTGAGTTAAAAATTAAGAGCCTAAAATGTAACTAAATTAAGTTAAAATTATTTAACTTTTTAACTTAATTTTTATCTTTTTAACTATAGGCACTACCCAGTCCTGCATTTATTGCACTCAATAAAAAATAAGGGAGAATTTACATTGGAGTATAAAAAAGAAAATAGTAAATTAAAAGATAATAAAAGAGAAAATGAGGTTTACAATGGAAGGCGCATTCGGATAGTACGCTGTCAACTACGCTATCGCGTTGTTCTAATAAATGAATTAAGAGTTGCCCAGTAAATGGGAAATAAGGATTAAAATGGTTTAAATTTTTTATTCGTGGATTAAAATGGATACTGGCCTCCGTGGAAATGAATGCATTTCTATTTCGTAATATTTATATATTTTTAATATAATATTTATATATAGTATATTAATTGTGACTAGGAAATGCATAATTGTTTTAATCTATCTAAATCCAAAAAATATTTTTTTGAGATTTTTAGATAAATAACATTTATTTGTCCATTTTCACAAAAAACTTTTTTTGAATTTAATTATATTGAAAAAACAGCATTTTTGCTATTTAGAATTTTGAATTAACCAGTATTCACGATTTACTTTTTAAAGCTTTTTTTTAATTAAATATAGAAAATGTGATTTATGCAATTTCTTAAATGAATACAAAGACATTGGGCATTGAAATGGATTTAGATTTTTAGAAGTATGCAGTTGCGAACGTTGAAATGAATTTTTAAAAAATCTCTTTCAATTCATTTTCGTTTACTGGGCGACAGAAGTAACGGACCACGGACCAACTCTGAGCCTTATTTCTAGTGCAGATATGTATCTGAATCTGTATACGTAACGAGAACTATATATTTTCAGTGACAGTGTAAATCGGAATACAGTCTTTTTTACTTTTCTTTCCAATATTTAAATTTTTAGATTTTTCACGATTTTTCTCAATCGATCTCTTCTCAATTATCTAAAAAAATTAGATTACATGATAAAACAATTTAGAAATTGTTCGGATTTGATAACCCAAATTTATAAGAAATAAATACTTTAGTTTCAGTTGACTTTCAAAAAATAGTGATCCTGTATTTTATTAATGGGGTTCTATTGTATTTTCGTAACATTGACTTTTTAAAAGAAATATATACTGAGAGGTTCTCATATTTCTATCGAAGAGAAAACAAAATATATACAATTTTTAATATTTATTTCTTGCATATATAACGTATACACCTCATGTAATACATGTACTTTATATAATAGTGATAAATATATTACTTCTTTCTTTTAAGTCGTTTTGCATGCCTGTGTGCCTTGTAGTGCGTCTTTTGCTTTTCCTCAATAATCTCTTTATATTTACGCTTGTTATATTTTGTAAACTGCGCGTCTGCCATAAGCTCGTCAACGATTGTTTTCTTGCGTTCTTTCTTTGTAAGACGCGAAGAGTAGAAATCCATCGGAGAGTCAATAACTTTGCCGACATGGAAATGTTTAGGTAACGCTTTCATGTCATTCTTTTTGTAAAAATGTTTAGGATCTAACGCAGATCTCATTCTTAGCACTTCGAGGTCATGTCTAATCTCTGGTGTTATTTGAGGCGCACGCATGTTAAACCACTCTGCACCCATTCCCATCTTTCGTTTCTCGCGTCGTTTTTGGACCTTCAATTGGTGTTTGCTCAACTCGTAGGGTGGTACGACATGCAAATGTTCAAAATCAGATTTGATAACACTCTTCTCTAAAATTTTGTCCAATGGATTTACCTCTTTTCTTATATGCGCTAATTCTTCTGTTGGTTCAAAGACCACTTCCTTCTTGGATTTCCAACCCATATCGATTTCAAACTTTTCAAGATCAAAATCTTTGCAGGAAACGGATTTTTTCTTTTTTGGTTGTTCTTTCTTGTCAATGCCTAAATAATCTGCATCATATATCCTTACTGGATCGACATCTAATAAAGAAAATATTCATTAATCATTTATCATGCAATTAATTAACTGCTTAGCAAATAACACTATATTAATTTAAATCTTTGCTCGAAAAGGGAATGCTTCTTTCTCTAGTTGCTATGCTAAGCAAGAAAAAAAAGACGTCAATAAAAACGTACGTTACACTTTAGTTACAAAAAATAAGGTGATAATCTTTAGAAAGATTGGTGAATTAATTACTCTAAATAATCGATGATAATCTAAGCTGCTTTCCTTTTAAGAAACACAAATTAATATACTCGAGCACACTCAAACCTCATATCGTCATACATAGTTAAACAAAGTGCTGGGAGCAAGTTCGCGAATTTATTCTAATAATTATTCAGTTGATCAAAAAAAAAAACTTCTTCCAAGAAGAGTCGAGAAGTGTTAAGTTTAAACAAAATTGTAAATGGAAAGTGACGTGTGTCAGTTTGTGTCAAATGTATTGATTGTATTTCTTAAAAGGAAAGCAGTCTTGATGAACCAAATAATATGCTCAACATGAAACTTTAACCTCACAAAGATAAAATAAGTGCGGACATAATTACCAATAGTCTTAATTTCCACATCGTCATCATCACTGTCTATTAATCGATCTTTATTTGCCAGGCCAGTATTACCTCTTGTATCAATTACTATGTTCATTATAAATTTTAACTATATTCTTTCGTCGCTAATTCTGTCGTTGTCAAAGAGGTTATGTACAGTAGCTCCTGTCCTGTAAAGAGGATCCTGAGATTCCTGAGAGCGGACATGCCCGCGATTTAGCTGCGACGGGCGATTGAGCTGGTTTCAGCGCCTCTGGAAAGTGGACATTGAACTACCAACTAGAGA
>NW_012047955.1:16338-16754 GCF_000956235.1 Wasmannia auropunctata
CAAGTTGCATATAGTGATATTTTTTTGCTTGTAAGTAACAAGACAGCAAAATTCAAATACTTGACCATTTGTATATTTTCTCAAATATCGGATTACTTTAATAAATTTTTTTTAGAAAATATAATATTGTAGAAAATATATTTGGTTTTATATTTTATTTGTTAAAAAAATATTTTTAGTTCAGGAAAAATGTAATATACAATACTTTTTTATATACTACTCGGTAAATTTGTTTCTTTAAAAAAAAAGTTTTTGTTTAAGTTAACAATTACTGCATAGACAGATCTCAAAAATTGTCATTAACTTGTTAAACATCACGTTATAAACAAATGGATAGCGCGAGAGGCTTAGAACTTCTTTTGTGTGATTTATTAACGTTAAATAACAATTATCAGGCAGATGGATCGTCGTTATCT
>NW_012047956.1:0-566 GCF_000956235.1 Wasmannia auropunctata
ATAAATTTAGTCGACACGTCACTCGTTTAGGACTCGTACTTGAAATTGTATATTTCGTATTATCTATATGTGAATAAGTATCAGAGAGAATACTTATGGCAGCCAAGGCCTAAGAAACGTATGTTTACGTACGGTTCGTCGTAAGTTGATTTACGTCTGCAGGTATTCTGGAAAACTCGCAACGCTTCGATTTTGCGTTCGATTAAATAGCACAAACGAAACTGCGAGCTGAAAAAGAAAATGTAGCATTTATAGGCGCAATTCACTGATATCGAATCGCTAGACCGGATTTTATCAAGACCTCTTATTGATTACATATACAGGTGCAAACGATTCGATCTTTGATCAGCTTTGATCAGCAGAGGAATTTTGTTTTCAGTGAAACGGACGAAAAGGCACGCGAAGTTTTCCCTCGCATTTCTTCAGCTCTTGCTCGGAAAAATTCCATTGGATCGCAATCACGAAAGTAGACGCGGTTAATGGTAGTTTCCATATTGCGCCGTGCATCCAGGATGCGCAATCAACTATAATTACGTAATCAGAATTAATTTTAAGATCGGAAGAGC
>NW_012047957.1:0-1003 GCF_000956235.1 Wasmannia auropunctata
GCCTCTTCCTTGGCCTTCCCTACCACTGCCTCTTCCACCGCCGTTCTATATTATTGCTCTTCTATGCCCGTCTTTCCCGCCGGTTCGTTCTCCTTGCTCCCTCCTCTCCCCAACCCCCTACTCTGTCCCACAGGCGTTCCTAACCTGTCTTGTGACTTTCTCTTTCTCTTACACCCCCTACGCCCTTTCGCTCCTTCCTGCCTTCACTCCCACGCCCTTCTCCCTTTTCTCCCTATACCTCTCTCACTCTCTCTTACTCTCTCTCTCACTCTATCACCTTTCACTTCTGCACACACGAATTCGCCTATTCACTTTCTACCAACCGGAAACAGAAGTCCCTCTTATGCCCTTGTATTATACTCGCAAAAATAATGCTACAGAGACTATGGAAACTAAAGCTTTCATAGGATGATCCATTGCCAGCCAATTTGCAGAGTGAGTGGACACGATTCGCTGGGGAACTCACTGCTCTCAATGAGCTTCGCATTCCGCGACAAGTCTGCTCTACGCAACCGCATCGAATCGAGATTCACGCATTTTTCGATGCAAGCGAGATGGCCTACGGGGGGCTGCATTTACATACGTTCAACGAACATCACGGGTGCAACTTCGGTTAATTTGTTGTGTGCCAAGTCAAGAGTCGCGCCTGTGAAACCTCTCACGATGCCTAAGTTGAAGTTAAATGCTGCACATTTTCTCACAAGGTTGGTAAATAATATCAAGGCAGCCCTGGACGTGAACATTGACTTTATACATTACTGGAGCGATTCTACGATCGTTCTCAGTTGGGTGAGAATGGAACCACATCGTCTTCAAACATTCGTACGCAATCGCGTGGCAGATATACAAACACAATCTTCTGCGGACGCCTGGAAGCACGTTTCATCCTCAGACAACCCGGCGGACCTGCTGTCTCGTGGAATAGCACCTAAATCATTGGTTGACTCAATGCTGTGGTGGCACGGACCAATATGGTTGGCGGAAGACGAAGAATAATGGCCGG
>NW_012047958.1:0-435 GCF_000956235.1 Wasmannia auropunctata
TTCCCTCCTCATCATCTCCTCCTGTTTCTCCGCCAGATCTCTTATTTCCTGTTTTACCCCTTCTAACCCTAATCTAAACTGCTCCCCCATCCCCTTTATCATCTCCTCCAGCTTCATATTCTCTTCTCCTGTTTTGTCTGGCGATCTTTCCATTAATCTACTTCTTTTAAATATTTCCACCTCTTCCTCCTTCCCGCTTTTTGGGCTTTCCCCCGCTTCCTCTCTTTTCCTTTTCTGATACTCTTTCCCGTTAGACCCTACACTATCTCTTTCTTCCTTCTTTCTCTGCTCTACTCGCCATCTACCTTCCGCCTCTTCCTTGGCCTTCCCTACCACTGTCCCTACCACCGCCGTTCTATATTATTGCTCTTCTATGCCCGTCTTTCCCGCCGGTTCGTTCTCCTTGCTCCCTCCTCTCCCCAACCCCCTACTCTG
>NW_012047959.1:0-565 GCF_000956235.1 Wasmannia auropunctata
TTACTATACACATATTCCCCTGTCTTTCCTTCCTGACTTCCACTATCCTAAACCCCTCAATCTTTACCTCCACTCCCAATCTCTTCAGAACTTCCCTCACCTCCTTCTCCACTCCTTCTTTTCCCCCCTTCAGTCCCTTCATTAGTATGTTCCTTTTTCTTTCCTCTCTTTCCTTCGTTTCCCATTTTCTCTCTAAAATTCTCACTTTCTCTCTCCATATCTTCTCCACTTCCCCTTCTCCTCTCTTTTCTCTATCTTCGATCTCCTTTGCTCTCTCCATTTTCTCTAACCTCAATCTCTCTATTTCTCTCTCCATCCCTACAATTTTTTAATTTATCTTCTCCCTTTCTCTCTTCCATCCCTCCTCCCTTACCTTCAGTTCCTTTTTTATCCCCTCCACTTCCCTCCTCATCATCTCCTCCTGTTTCTCCGCCAGATCTCTTATTTCCTGTTTTACCCCTTCTAACCCTAATCTAAACTGCTCCCCCATCCCCTTTATCATCTCCTCCAGCTTCATATTCTCTTCTCCTGTTTTGTCTGGCGATCTTTCCATTAATCTACTTCT
>NW_012047960.1:0-530 GCF_000956235.1 Wasmannia auropunctata
CTTGCCTACATTCCTCCACTCTCCTCCTCTCCTCCTTTCCCTGTTCCTCTCTCCTTTCTATGTCCCGCCAACTTCTTCCTCTTCCGTCCTTCATCTCCATTCTCTCTTCATCCCATCCCCACCATCTTCCCTCTACCCACACTCCTCCCTGCCCCACTCTGACCCTTTTTCCTTCTACTTCCGCTTTCTTTACCACCCGCCTCACATTCCATTTAATTCTCCTCTCCTCTCATGTCAAATCATCCTCAATCCAAATATCCGTTCCCTTCAATTTCCCTTTATTCTGCATAATTTTCCCTTTCTCCTCCTCTTTATTTAATTTTACTATACACATATTCCCCTGTCTTTCCTTCCTGCTTCCACTATCCTAAACCCCTCAATCTTTACCTCCACTCCCAATCTCTTCAGAACTTCCCTCACCTCCTTCTCCACTCCTTCTTTTCCCCCCTTCAGTCCCTTCATTAGTATGTTCCTTTTTCTTTCCTCTCTTTCCTTCGTTTCCCATTTTCTCTCTAAAATTCTCACTTTCT
>NW_012047961.1:0-593 GCF_000956235.1 Wasmannia auropunctata
TAATTCTCTCTACTATCAACCCTTCCATTTCTATCTCCTCCTTATCTGCCTGCTTTACTATCTCTGTTCTAATACCTAAAATCATTCCCCCCATTGCCCTCCCCCTCCTGCTTTTCCTCTTCGCCTCCTGCATCACCCACTTATACTCATTTGGCAATTTTCTTCTAATTTTCTCCCAGTCCTTTTTCTCCACCCAGGTTTCCATTAATACCATTACTTTCCATTCCTCTAGTCTTTTCCAAAATTCCTTATCTTTGTTCCTCAGCCCCGCTACGTTCCAAAATGCAATCCTCATTCCTCTTCTCCCCTTCCTTTCCTCTCCACCCTGTCTCTCTCCTCCCTTCCTCTTATGACACTCTTTCCCCTCTCCTGCCCCTCCTCCCTCGCCCTTCCTATTCCGTTCCCCCTCCTTGACTCCAACCTCCCCTTCCCCTTCCTTCCTCCTCTTTTCTCTTTCCCCTCTTCCATTCCCACCCCTCCTTTTCATTCCCCCTGCTCCAGTCTCTTGCCTACATTCCTCCACTCTCCTCTCTCCTCCTTTTCCTGTTCCTCTCTCCTTTCTATGTCCCGCCAACTTCTTCCTCTTCCGTCCT
>NW_012047962.1:0-585 GCF_000956235.1 Wasmannia auropunctata
TCTCCCTCCCAATATCTTCCCTCCCTTACCTCATTACCCAGTCTAAATCTTGCCACTCTTTGCCACCTACTCTCCCCCCATCCTTTTTGTAAGTATCTCGGAATCCCCTCCCCCTTCACCTCTTTATACCATTTGCTAAATCTCCCTTCCCTTATCTTATTCCATCTTTTCTCCTTCTGTCTTTCTCTGTCCCTCGCTTCCAAATTCTCTCTCTCCCTTCCTCTCTTGCCTTTCCCATTCCCTCAGCTCCATTCCCCTGTCTTTGAAGAATTGAGCTCTCTCCCTTTCCCATTTCGACAGATCCTTTCCTTTTCTTATCCTGTCCTTCATCTCGTCCAAACATAGCTAATAATCCTCCCCTACCTTCCTCCAACCTTTTCTCAAAACTCCACGCTCTCCTTCCTGCCCTACTTCTTAGCAGATCCCTCCCTGTCTCCTCTCTTACCAGGTATCCTGGAGTTCTTCCCTCTACACCCAGTACCCACCTTAAAAATCTTTCCTGTATCCTCTCAATCTTTTCTCTTTCTTTCCATCCCCATACCTCTACCCCATATCCTGCTACTGTCCATACCAACCTATCAAATA
>NW_012047963.1:0-1207 GCF_000956235.1 Wasmannia auropunctata
GAGGAAAATCAGGCATCATATCCCAAGGCAGCCGACATCATACGCAGATGTATGTACGTTGACGATCTATTATTTGGAGCGTCGTCTAAAGAAGAGGCGATTCAGCTAGCAGGCAAAATATCAGCTATACTGTCATCGGGATGTTTTACATTAAGAAAATGGATCTCAAATGACCCTTAGATACTGGAACGCATAGAAGAGTCCGTAGACGACATACAATTTCGCAAGCTTGGAGAGACGGAAAACACGAAAACACTGGAATTAGCATGGTCTTATGCTAATGACGTATTGATGTATCACATCAATCTACAAGCAAGTAAGGAACACGCCATAAAGAGATCTGTTTTGGCAATAACTGCAACTTTTTGATCTGTTAGGACTCTTATGCCCTTGTAGACAGATAAGTTTATTGCCCCTTAGGGTTACAATTTTTACATATTGCATATTACACAGCCTTATTTTACAACTTTTCTTATACTTCTATTTTCCACACTCTCCTTATCTCGCTTGCTGCCCGCTCATCTGCTACTGCCTTAACACGCAATATACTACCATTGCACAAGTAAACATAAAATAAGCAACCAAAAAAAAAAAAAAACAAAAACGTAACATCCGCAAAAAACGCAACATCCGCAAAAAACGCAATATCCACAAAAACGCAACATCCGCAAAAAACAAAAAACGCAAAAATCATGTCCGCAATTTCTCTCCGCTCGCCGCCCTACCTTCCCTATCTCGCCCACACGCACACACGCCTCGTCACCTCCGCTTCCGTTGTATTTCTTTACCATATTCCCTCCCCTTCTTAATTTCATTCCATTTTGCATATAAGTTAATCAGTAGTTGGCGAATTCATTCACATCCTTTCTCTCTCTCTCTCTCTCACTCCCTCACTCACTCACTCCCTTATTTACATTCCTCTCTCTCTCTCTCTCTTTCCACTCTCTCCCCCATCCTTCCTCTCTCTCTTTCTACTTCTCTCATCCATTTCTCTCCCTCTCCCTTCTCTCCGAGAATTCTCCCGCATGCCTCCTGCCAACCTCCGTCTCCCCCCTCCCTCCAGCTTCTACACTCCTTCCATACATGTTCCCACGTCTCCATCGCTCCTCCATATAATCTACATACTCTCCCTTCCTCTCCCTCCCAATATCTTCCCTCCCTTACCTTATTACCCAGTCTAAATCTTGCCACTCTTTGCCACCTACTC
>NW_012047964.1:0-1263 GCF_000956235.1 Wasmannia auropunctata
GGTTTTCGCACCACTAGAGTCAATGTCGCAGTCACTGGTGTCAATCAGACGCACACTAAGATTTCGGAAATTACTAATGCGACTATCGGATCGTTACACAATGATTATAAAGAAGAACTCAAGTTCATGGTGATACCAAAGATCACAGCCAGCTTGCCAAACGAATCGCTAAATATAAAAAACGCGAATATCCCATCGACGTACCGCTTGCAGACCCCAAGTTTTACGAACCCAAGAAGATTGACTTATTGATCACCTAGTGTCGACCTTTTCTGGGACTTAATATATTACGAGTCTACAAGACATCCGCATTTATTCAAAATAAAACTAAAATACGTGGTAACAGGTAAACTTCCATAACGAGGCTTTTCAGAAGCAGCATTCTCATGCAATTTAGCAACCAGTACCAATGAGATATCGCAATTACTAGAACAATTTTGGAAAACCGAAGAGCTTGCCATCCAGGCTCAATTGTCACTGGAAGAGAACATGTGTGAATCGCATTTCAAGGATACGACTAAACGAGACAAGGTCGGTAGATTCATCGTGTCTATACCATTCCAAACAACGGCGGGAAGCTTAGGCGAGTCAAGAGAGATGGCCGAGCGACGCTTGAAATCGCTGGAGAGGAGGTTGCAAGCAGACAAGAAGATGCGCGACGAATACGTAGCGTTTCTGCGAAAGTATCGAGATTTAGGGCACATGACGAAAATTATTGATAACGGTCTTACATCCCAAGCGTACTATCTACCCCATCATGGGGTATGGAAGGAGAACAGCCTCACGACTAAGTTGCGCGTTGTTTTCGACGCCTCTGCTCCGACTTCAACAGGAGTATCGATTAACGATTTACAAATGATCGGACCCACCATCCAACGGGATCTTATGTCCATCCTCCTGTAGGATCCTTTCAGGATACACCCTTACATTATAGGAGCCGACATCGCAATGATGTATCGACAAGTAATGATAGAACAATCACAACGATCCTTTCAGCGTATATTATGAAGAAAAGCTCATCGGATCCCACAGACACCTACTCATTAAATACCGTTACGTACAGGATGGCTTGAAGCTCGTTTCTGGCAATCAGATGCATATTCAGTCTAGCCGAGGAAAATCAGGCATCATATCCCAAGGCAGCCGACATCATACGCAGATGTATGTACGTTGACGATCTATTATTTGGAGCGTCGTCTAAAGAAGAGGCGATTCAGCTAGCAGGCAAAATATCAGCTATACTGTCATCGGGATGTTTTACAT
>NW_012047964.1:8421-13209 GCF_000956235.1 Wasmannia auropunctata
ACGATCGTTCTCAGTTGGGTGAGAATGGAACCACATCGTCTTCAAACATTCGTACGCAATCGCGTGGTAGATGTACAAACACAATCTTCTGCGGACGCTTGGAAGCACGTTTCATCCTCGGACAATCCGGCGGACCTGTTGTCTCGTGGAATAGCACCTAAGTCATTGGTTGACTCAAGGCTGTGGTGGCACGGACCTATATGGCTGGCAGAAGCCGAAGAACAATGGCCGGTACAATATTCTTGTCAGTCCACTGGAATTAAAGAAACAGCTTATAGCGCCAACGTGACAGTAACTAAGCATAGTCTCATCAATTTCCAAAACTATTCCTTGAAAGGCTAACAAAGATAATGACCTTCTGTCATCGATTTATAAGCATACGCGTGTTCAAGTCGCGGCCAAAGGAACCACTCAACGCCGAGGAAATTCGGCGATCATCAACAACACTGATAAGGCTAGCACAGAATCTTTCCCAGAGGAAGTTCAAGCATTACGCGTTGGGAAAGCCATAAATCCGCGGAGCAGTATCTTAGGAATAAATCCCTTTCTGCATAACGACAATACGCTCAGAGTGGGAGGTCGTTTAGAACACTCCGAGTTCGAGTTCGACAAAAAACATCCTGTAATACTTTCATCCAAGCATCACTTAACAAAACTCATATTTAAAGATGCACATCGACGATTACTACATGCCGGTCCTCAAGCGTTGCTGACACATATCAGGGAGAAGTATTGGCCAATAGCGAGGAGAAATCTAGCTCGTCAAGTCACGCATCAATGCACCACATGTTTTTGTCACAAGCCTAAGGGGATTTCACCGCAAATGGCTGAATTACCGCGTGAACGGGTCTGTCCAGCGCCCATCTTCTACAACGTGGGCACGGATTACGTCGGACCGTTCCTGGTAAAAGATCGCAAAGGCAGTGGAAGTAAGAGTAGCAAGGTATATGTCTGTCTTTTCATTTGTTTGGCCACGAAGGCCATCCACATTGAACTGGTATCGGATCTTTCATCGGAAAACTTCATCCTGGCGTTGCGTAGATTCGTAGCCCGCCGGACGGCCAGCAAAGATCATGTCCGACAATGGCACTAACTTTATAGGTACTAACTCGGAACTGAATCGCTTGGGAGAGTTTCTCAGGACAAATGAAGGCAAGTTACAAGATCGTTTGATGTCAGAAAGAATTAATTGGAGCTTTATACCCCCTATTTCGGAGGAAATGGGAGGCTGGTGTAAAGGGTACTAAGCATCACCTTAAACGCGGTTCTTGGAAGCACACTACTAACTTATGAGGAGTTCAATAGTCTATTAGTACAAATCGAGGCCATATTGAACTCCCGACCCCTTTCACCGCTGTCATCTCATCCGCTAGATTTGCAGCCGCTGACGCCAGCTCACTTTCTCGTGGGTCGGACATTGACAACAATACCAAGCTTGGACTTGAAGGATGTTAATGAAAATCGTCTCTCTCGCTACCAACGAGTTCAACAAATTCAGTAAATCTTTTGGAAACGATGATCAACAGAGTTTGTTTCAGAGCTTCAGTGCCGTACCAAATGGAAGACGAACCGGAGGTCTCTCAACGTGGATGATTTGGTACTCATAAAGGGCAACAACGCGCCCCCCTTACATTGGCAATTGGGCCAAGTAACGGAGTTACTATCTATTCGAGTTCCGACGCTATAGCTCGAGCGGCCACTGTTCGAACGGTCAAGGGACTCATTCGACGCGCTGTAGCAGGGTTATGCCTTCTTCTTATGGAGACCTCGAACAACGAAGAAGATCAAACGAATACCAAAAAGCGCAATTTACGCTCACAATGGGAACACCAGACATGGCCCCCTCCGATTTGGCTAAATTTTATACACATAATAGTTCACTCCTCCTACTAATTCGTGCTAAAAGGATACGACGCACCTCTCAAGCATTCGTGAGAAAAACGGATTTAAAGATTTTCATGTTGGTAATGTACTCATCGGTAAGAGTGAGTCCGCAACAAGCAGCGTGGCATAGCGAGTAAGGCGCCTGACTGTAATGTTGCGTGTTGCTGGTTCGAATCTTATTTTTACTAATTTTTTTTTTCATTTATATTGCATCGTATTATTGTGTGTGTATTTTTTTATATTTAACCTGAAAATTAATATTTTTATTACAAAATTTTTTATATTTAAAATTATGTAACTATTTATTTAATATGCTTTAAGCGTTATTATACTTCATACTATTTTAAGTTGTACGATTTCCAATAAAATAAAAATTTAAAGTAAAAATAATAAAAAAGGAAAGAAGAAGGTATTAATAAGAAATAAGAAAAAATTCAATCTTTCATTACATTTACAATTAAAATTTTTTATTAATAATAAATCAAATACATTATTCTGAATCGTCTTCGGAATCACAATTCTTTTCGGGATTACATACTTTCGAATGATATTCATCATAAAAACATACATAACATAATATTTTTGTGCAATGGGCACATTGAATAAATCCAACATTTTTGCAGGCGCACAATTTTTTAACTACTGTTAGTGGAAAACAAATCTGATTCATATTAAGAAATGCCAATCTTTCTTCTAGTAATTTAGACGCGTACCAAGCATATAAGATCATTGGTTTAAAAATGGGAGCACTTAATTGATGCAACAATAGCGAATGTATTTTTATTGCGTCCTCGCGAGTACCGATTTCTCGCTGTTGTTGTAATAATGTTGAACAATTTTGCAATCTTTTAATAAAATTTTTGACTTGCCGATAAAAATAAACATCGCAAGGCTGACAAAGAGGAGTACATTTTGGTGAAATTACTTTGACAAAACATAATGTTGTATCTGTTTCGTCTTGAAACATGTCATCATATAATGTTAAATCGGTTTGACCTCCCCACGAGTCTATTAGCAATAAAAATTTGTTGTTTGAAACATATGGAGACAAACAATATTTTAAATAATCGGTATATATTTGATTTGTTAACTTGCCTGACTTTGAACACGTTACAAAAACGTTTTTATATTCGCTAATTAAATAATCAACTTTTTTTTTAACTGTTGGGCCAAATTTTCCTGTTGATTCTTGCATGCACAAAAAAACGACAGGTAATATTTCACCTGAAGCAGTCATACATAGTATACTGTGCCGTATATGAGTGCGAAATGTCATGCAAGCTTTTCTTTTTTAGAAGAACAGTCTTTGATCCTTGTGGTGCAAGCGTTCTATTGTATGAAATTTGGTACTGGCATCCCGTCTGATCCGTGTTAATAACGAAATCCAAATTAAAGTCGGACATAATTGTCCTCGTTTGGACTTGAAATCGTTCTGCTGATTCCAAAATTTCCTCCAAAGATGCGAACTCTCTATTACTAATATACCGTGTTATTTTTCTTTGCCAAATTTTTTTTTTTAAACCTATTAGTCCAACTACTGCTGGCAGTGAAATTGAAGGTATCATTAATAAATGGAAACGCTATCGCCATCGCCCATTGCTGAAGTGTTCTCGTTGTTATCTAAAAATATTAATTTACAATATTAACATTTATATTTACATTTTTGAAATTTTTTATTTTCATAATAAAATATTATTAAATTAATACTTGCTCAAGACATTCTCTTGCTTCTTTAAAATGTTCGTATGTCTGCGATTCTATATACTTCCATTTATCTATTGTTGTTCCTCCTCGTTTACATCTTCTTTCCATACGCGCAGCATTTTTTTATTTTTTAATTTGGAGCAGCCTTTCTTTTGCAAAGTTTTTATATTCCATTTTGGATGCATCTCGGCAAGAGCAACCGTCTTTTCTTTATATTCTAAAGGAATATACCCATAATCGCGAAAAGAATCCAATTCTGGTTCGAATTCTTCACTTTCACATAATACATACTATAAGCAAAGAAATTGTATGTTATTTTTATGTCACCTTTACTGTTTAAAAAATAAAAAAATAAAAAAAATATTAGCAAATATTTAAAACGTATCTCCTTATATTTATCTAATTGTGAATCGTCAATCTCTTCAGCACATATTAAATCGTCGTCAATAATTATTCTGCGATCATCCAGCATGAACATTATTTCTTTAAATATTTCCTCGCCCATAGCAATAGAAGCAGCCGATATTTTTGCTGGTGGTGTGTTAGTTAATAGATTTTCTGCTTCCAATAAACTCTTGCAATAAATGAAAGCGTTTGTTAAAGTGTTCTTCTGTTCATCATCTTTCCTCTGCAAGCTTTCAAATTCCGAGCTTGACTCCGAATTTGAGGTATTTTGCTCTGCACTGGTACTTGGATCTTCCATTCACTATTATATTCGCACTGCACTGCACACTCTGAACACTAGCTCTTACTCGATGCGAATAAATTGAATGATGTAGAACGGTTTAGAACAGTCTGAAAACCGTCACAGTAATTCAATCACATAAACTAAATTCTCAGATAACGTGTATGATTATATACAATAAAAGATACCCTTATCAAGAAGGAACTTCTGCGCAGTCAAAACTCGTTTAAAGAATAAAAAGCGAAAGATAAAAAATAATTTATTTATTACATAGCTAATAAAGTTCAATTTAGTAATGTAAATTGTATCATTACAAAATTGACTTTTTTAAAAAAAAGTAAAAAAAAGGGTGTCAAGTGTAACCGCGCTCCTTGAAAAAAAAACTTGTATCCAAATTAAATATAATTTTTTTAAAAGATAAAACTTAAATGGTATCCTTCTTTGTATGTATTTTGATGTCAACCAACTTTACTTCAGTGATATGTACCATATATTACTATTACCTGTATAAATAA
>NW_012047965.1:0-1082 GCF_000956235.1 Wasmannia auropunctata
CTCATTAACAGGCGAAGCTCTAAAGGTACTTGACGGACTTGAGGTTTCTAACGTGAATTATGAAGCAGCGTGGAACTTGCTTATTAAAAGATACCAAAATAAACACTTGATGATTCATAAGCATATAGAAGGTATTGTCAATCATCCGAAGTTAACGAAGGAAGGTCACGAGGCTCTACGCAGATTGGTAGACTCAACTTGTGGTCACATGCGTGCTCTAGCGGTGCTGAAACAGCCGGTAGACAAATGGGACAGCCTACTAATACATTTAGTTTCAGATAAGCTTGATGTGTCTTCCAAAAAAGAATGGGAAAAGGAACTTATGGAGCATGAGAAACTGCCCAATATAGAGGAATTTCTGAATTTTTTAGAAAAGCGGTATCAATTATTGGAAAAAATAAACAAATATGGGAAGGCGATGAACGAAGATCACACGACGAGGCTCACAAATAAGAGCAGCTCATCAGTACTATCACACGCAACAATAAACAGAGGAAATTGTCCTCTATGTGAAGAAGAACACGCGCTTTATGCATGCAAATCATTTCTTGACTTGCCGGTTTCCGCGAGGATAGAACAGGTCAAGAAAAGAAAAATCTGCCTGAATGGTCTTAGATCCGGACACATCGCGATTAATTGCAGGTCGCAAAGGTGCCGGAAGTGCAGCAAATCACACAACACACTCTTACACATTGAGAAGACAGATTCTGGCGAAGACAAAGGCAAAGAAGATAAGCAAGCATCTAAACAGCAAGAGGTCAAGGACGAGGCAAAGACTATGATCTCAGCACACGCCGCAACAGTGGAGATAGTACGCAGCAATCTATTGCCCACGGCAGTAGTCAAAATCATCGCTGAAGATGGTCAAGCGCACAAATGCATCGCGCTTTTGGACTCGGGATCTCAGTCAAACTTCATGACAAGCCTTTGCAACAAGCTGGGTTTTCGCACCACTAGAGTCAATGTCGCAGTCACTGGTGTCAATCAGACGCACACTAAGATTTCGGAAATTACTAATGCGACTATCGGATCGTTACACAATGATTATAAAGAAGAACTCAAGTTCATGGTGATACCAAAGA
>NW_012047966.1:0-417 GCF_000956235.1 Wasmannia auropunctata
AGCATTTTGTATTACGCATCCAAAGGCGACAAAACAGAAAAACGACACGAGGGAAAGAATAGGAAGCAATAGGTTAAATCGGCGGACAGCAACAAGCAAGACAAGGACGTAGCAACGATCGGAATCAATCAATATTCGAAGTAAGTATTACACACTCAGTTCTGCATCTCATTTCGTATTGGCACAGTCGCACGCATAACTGTATGACATGGAAGACAACGATAAGAAATTGAAGAGCCTCAAGCGCCAACGAGGCGCAATGAAGGCAAAACGCACATCATTTCGATTATTCTTAGAAACATTTGACGTTGAGCGTGATGCTATAGAGCAGTGCTCGGCATTATCTGCACATTTCGAGCCGATTCCTGAGGCGACCCTCCCACTGCCGCTTGGCGTGCGCCCGCCTGAGTGGCTCGG
>NW_012047967.1:0-542 GCF_000956235.1 Wasmannia auropunctata
AGATAATTGAAGTTTAATACTTAAAGAATACCTTTTTTATGATATTTGACTTTTTTAATAAAGAATCTTAACGTTATTTTGAAATTTTAATCAGGAGTCATATGAATGTATTGTTCATCCCCTATAAAATGCATTTTTTATATTTCAGATAAGATATTAATATCTTTTACTCTCACATAACTCCCTACATTCCTTTTTTTCTTCCTATATTCCGTCCCATCTTTTTTTCCACCACTTTCTTAGTTCTTTTCTCAACTCCTCTTCCTTTTTACACTTATTATTCCACCATTCCCCTCTTCTTTCTCCTTCCCGCTCATTCTCTGCTTCCTTTATTGCTTCCCTTAGAGTCTCCCTTCTAGTATATCCCATTCCTGCTCCAAATTTCCCACCTAAATCCACTTCACCCAACCTCTCTCTAAATCTCCTTCTGCCTTTCTGATCCAATACTTCTTTTCGATATCAACTTTTTCTTTTCCCACTCTCCCTCCACTCCTTTCAATCATACTTCCACAGGGTGATGATCCGATTCCATTCTATCCCCC
>NW_012047968.1:0-368 GCF_000956235.1 Wasmannia auropunctata
CGCCATTTGTTTATCAAACTAAATTAAAAAGAAAGATAGCACCAAGGTTAACGAGACTATACAAAGTTATATACAAGGTGTCCGGTAATAACCGGATAATATCTCGTGGGCTGGTAGAGCAGATTAAACTAAACAGAAAAGTCCTCTACCATTTTGCAAAAGTCGCAATCGTTAACGAGATATTAATTTTTGAAGATTGGCAAATAAACGCGTATTTGTCCGACCCACCGCTGAATACCAGCGGTGGGGCGGTCGTGCCAGTCGTATCTCGCCGCGCTGCTAGGCATGAGGGGATAGATTCTATCCCCACACGCTTAGCAACGCTGCGAGATACGACTGGCACGACCGCTGGTATTCAGCGGTGGGTC
>NW_012047969.1:0-715 GCF_000956235.1 Wasmannia auropunctata
GAGCAATATTCTAAACGCAACTATCAATCGAATCGTTACACGAGTTTCCCATCGGGTCGATAAACTCTTTCCTCACTATGACGTCAAACCAAAACACCTGGTAGTGTAAGAGGGACCTTATTACCTTATTATCCATTACTCATTCCGCAGAAACTGGTTTTCCGCAGAGAACTTTCCATTTCATTTTCAGTGGCAGCGATACGATACATATTTTACAGGCGGTAACGTATTACTTGGAATCAGAAATCAGGAGGAAGAGAAAGAGAGAGAGAGAGAGAGAGAGAGAGAGAGAGAGAGAAACGAAGAGATCACTCGGAGTGATTACCACCACGTGACTGACGCGTGGTACCACGAACGATTCGCGCAGCATCGCAATGATTTCGGCGTCATTATTAGCAACGTCGACTGATCGCGAGAGAGGCGGCCGGTCGGCGAACTGGGACCACCTGTTAGGCGCCAGCGGTATATCACGGTGTGAAACTTCGCCGATGATAAGATAACGCTTAACAAGTGGAAACGGATGACCAATTTGTCCCACCCACGCGAGACATTTATTTCGGAATCCTCGGGAGCAAGGATCGCCATAGATCTTTACTTTCGTTCGCAAAAACGATACGCTCGCATATATTTGTAACCGTCGCCGATTATAATTGCCTCCTAAGAATGGAGAAAAATCGGACTACGAATTCCATTTGGAGAAAGACTTTTAGATTTA
>NW_012047970.1:0-1162 GCF_000956235.1 Wasmannia auropunctata
ATATATATATATATATATATATATTGCGGATCTTTCTGGTAGTCTTACAATATTTAATGGTCCAACATGATGTTAAATGTGTTAAATAATTTTATTTGCAAAACGTTCAAACAGCCTATACTTTATTATTTTTGGAAGGTTTCCCGAACTATTCTGGATAAATAACCATTTTTTCATGAATGTTTGGACCTTCAAAATTATAAATTTATAGGTTTAAAAGGTGTTGGTTCTAGGCCAAAAATGGTCATTTTTACACACCCTCCTTTTTTAAATAATTAATTTCTTAATAATCACATAACGCGCAAGCATAATTTTAAATATTGAAATACTTCTTCAATATTTTTTTTTCTAATAGTTTTATCTCAAGATCGTTAAACTTCTTCCGTCCTGCGTGCTATTGTCACAGATATCCACGATGGAGCAGCGTCCGATAAGTTCAACATTGACACGGCGTTGGCTTATCACTCGTACGCAACATTAATCACGATAGCGTTCCGAACACGTCACTTCGCAAGAAAGTATATTCTCTAACCCGCCTCGCGTTCTCTCACCATGCGGATGTATCTAACCGATAATACGGTACGAGAGGCGAGGCACGAGAGCAGAAAAAGGCGCTGAAGGAAGGCGGGGAGCGCTTTTTTTCCCCGTTACTTTTAAATAAAGTCATCGAACGAGCACACTCTCTAATGGCAAATCTATAATGGCTCCGCGTACCTTTTCCCCTTCGCGCAACGTTCTGCTCCTATCGTTCTTTGTTTTTGCTGCGCCACTCTCGGTCATGTCGGTTTCGTTTCAGCTCCACAACGACTAGGGTCCTTCCTTTCTTGTTCGCCGGCACCGAGTTTCTCCTGCCCGTCGCCGTCTCTCTCTCGAGAAGCGTCGAGTGGTGCGAAGTAAACGGCGACGCCGCCGCCGAGAGGATCGATCGTCGGGATGCAACGCGATAATCCCGCATGGAATATGCGGCCGCGTATCTAATCTCGGCGCGGCGGATGCGGCATGTTTGAGTGCGATGGAGGTATATAATACACACAGTGTGATAAACCGTGTACGGAGAACGGATCGTACGTTGCGGCGTATCCGGCATACCGTGTTTAAGATCGCTAGTGTTACGCGCCCGGTGATTGATTTTCTAGAGTGTGCGAAGAGAGAGAGAGAGAGA
>NW_012047971.1:0-1387 GCF_000956235.1 Wasmannia auropunctata
GGGAGAGAGAGAAAGAGCGAGGAAGGGAGAGCGAAAGTTTTGCCGCGAGGAGGAGTTCGGGCCGCTTTTCCCGTCGAGAACTTCGTTTTCCGCGGGATCGTCGAACTCCGGGAGTTTCGTCTTTTTTGGTCGAGCGAGCAGCCCGCCGACTCGCTTCCGTCGTCGAGGAACTGCGCGCGAGCGGCGCTTGTAATTTAACGGATTACCCGGGCGACTCCTCTTCCGTGTCCGGCTTTTTCGTGGCACGACGAAAGCTCGTATAGGAGAAATTTCACGGACGAGAGACGGACGGACGACTCCGCGGCGCGGCGACGCGCCGGAGACGAAGCGGGACAACGAGAGCGCATTGCCCCGCTAATACACTTCCGCGGCAACTCCTGCGTAACGCGTTCTCGAGGAGAGAGATCAATCACGAGGGTCTTCTTTATCTTCTTCTTCTCTCTCTCTCTCTCTCTCTCTCTCTTTTGCGATCGACAACGTATGCATTGTGTTATTTGATGTATCCTCCGGGAGAGCAAATGGCCGACGGTGTGTAGTTTCTTACCGATGCGATTTACGGGCGCTCTCTATGCGCTATATACGTATATGTCGCACCTTGCGAATTTTCTCAAAGAGACGTTCGCGGTACTTTGTATTCCTGAAAAATACAGCTCGTGTTATCGGCATTTCTGAGAGCGCCAGAAAACTACGGGCGCGTCCGAGGAAACGCGAGCGTTATGTCCTCTCCCTCTTATATGCCTTTAGATAAAACGATATCTACGAGTTTCTTGTTGACGGAAGTCCTTCCGCGAAGTATATAAGATCTGGCAAGTGTCGCGTCTGAGAGCGCAATGTTACCGCGGTAATACGAGGGTATAGCGCGTCGCGTTGCGCATAACGCGTCGTATATCCGCTCGAGATTTTCCGAGGTGTACAGGCCTCTTCCGATGGATACTTTTGTAAGTTTGTGTAAATTTATGATTTACCATCCATAAATTTTAATAACGCGCGAAAGAACACGACGGAAAGAATATTACGAAATGGCATATTGATTTCGCTCGGCGTCGTAAACTACTTCCCTATGACGCTACTTCCCGAACGAAGTTAATGCTAACGTTCCCGTCGTTCGATACGGCAATATCTCGCCGTTGCGCGCAATACCCTACATACACCGCTACCGGGAGGAAACCTGCGAGCGTCGCAAATATGTAAACTATTTTTCGTCGCTGGCTGATGCATTCGGGGAGCCGGGGGTTTGTGTCTCGTAAAATTCTAGAAGAGAAAAACGAGTGAGTCAGGTGGAGAGCGAGATAGAGCGAGGGCGGTAAATTATTCATTTCCACGTCAGGAATGGAGTTTCGAGCGTTCCCACGACCCTCTCTTCCGATCTCTTTTGTATACCGAGACC
>NW_012047972.1:0-326 GCF_000956235.1 Wasmannia auropunctata
TATCCCCTGTGTGCCTTGTCGACTCAGTTTTTGTTAAAATAGCAAAATATATAATTAAATAAGCAAAATTTGGTATAATTTTTGATTTAACAACACAATTTTATTTGGTTACTCACATTTTGTACACAGTAATATAAAATTGGGTTGCAATTACAAAATAAGTTTTCTTTTAGTAAGTTCAACAAAATAATGTAATTATTTTGTTAATTTTATTCAATAAATTCAACGAATTAATATCGACGTGTTAGTTTAGTTGGTCACATATCAACACATAGTTTTGGTATCAGTAACAAAATTTTGGTTGTTCATACCATACTTTTCTCTCA
>NW_012047973.1:0-375 GCF_000956235.1 Wasmannia auropunctata
CGCGCGCTGCGTATTGAATCCCATACATCATCCAATAACATTTATACCAATTTACATTTTAATTAAACAAATGTTAACAATTTTTGATAAAAAATTTTCAAAAAAAATTGACGCTTTGTGCGCGGTGCGTATTAAACTCCATACATCCAACAACATTTATACTAAATTACATTTTAATTAAACAAATTTTAACAATTTTCAATAAAATGACGTTTTAATCGGCCATTTTTAAATAAAATCACAATTTCTTAAAAAATAGCCACATAATTCATCTTTAAGATGAGCCCAGAAAGAAATCTATATCTTTATTTTTCTGGAAGATATGAATTTTTTAACATTGGGGAAAAGAGGCTTAGATCGGAAGAGCACACGTCT
>NW_012047974.1:0-315 GCF_000956235.1 Wasmannia auropunctata
CTGTGCGCCGCATAATCGTCGGACTTGAAACACAGCTTATTGCATAAGGCCGGAATTGTAACAATTAAATTGACTAGCAATTTAACACGCATTTATATACGATCCCCTTCCCCCTGAATCTGTAAAGAAATTATTGCGAAAAAATCACCTCATGTTCTCAGCCGGAGGAGATATTTTTTCGCAATAATTTCTTTACAAATTCGGGGGGAAGGGGATCGTATATAAATGCGTGTTAAATTGCTAGTCAATTCAATTGTTACAATTCCGGCCTTATGCAATAAGCTGTGTTTTAAGTCCGACGATTATGCGGCGCAC
>NW_012047975.1:0-408 GCF_000956235.1 Wasmannia auropunctata
GCCAGGGAAATTTCCTAAAAGTTTTGTATTTAAAGTTTTTTTATCCAGTAGTATTTTCTGAGATAGAAGAGGGGTCCGATACTTTACGAACACCCTGTATATATATATTCCTATATTTTTGTATGAGTGAATTTTTCTTATATGCATATTTTGTATCTAAATCAGAGTCTGACAATGAATTTTCTTCATTACTGCTGTTTTCAGCCAACGAGCTTATTATCACAAAGTGTTCAAGCATGTCTATTCGCTGGCCGTAAACTACAGTTCTGCCCTGTAGTTTTTCATAAAGGTTGGCTAGGGCTCCTTCGTTCTTATTTATTGTCTCTTCAAGCCGGTCTACGTGGTTTAACAACATTCAATGTTGGTTATTCACGATGCTATTCCTCCCCTTTACAGTTAATTACTCTC
>NW_012047976.1:0-390 GCF_000956235.1 Wasmannia auropunctata
ATGAGACGTCGGTCCACTCGCTAACCATGGAGAAAACGTCCGTTTTTCGTCAACCTGACGAGGCGGGCGGTATGTTCGCGACTGCGCTTACGGCCCTGGCGCGAGCACTCGACGGGCGACCATCTCCCGGGCCCGACACCGCGCTAGGCGGATCGAGTAGCTGAGCGGGGTGCCGGGGACGGGGGAGAGGGATGGAGAAAAGAAAAACCCCTCAAAATACGCGGCCTAATGAGTCGCAGTCGGTCTTGCGAGAGCTGTAGATCTGTGCGCCTGAACAGGTCTCACTCTTTCGCCGGCGAGTCTTATTCGCGGCCCTGTTATTCTTGCGCGAGTACGCGTAGCATTTANATAATTGTACGGCTCATGCAGCTTTGCATGAGCCCCGCTGTA
>NW_012047977.1:0-444 GCF_000956235.1 Wasmannia auropunctata
TGAAGCGGTAGAGACACCAGTTAACGCCCCGGACACGGACGAGCTCATACCACAACCGCCTGTTTAAATAAGACTATGTTACCTAACCTATACCGGTCATGTGTCCATGTTACAACTCTTTATGTTTTAGGTTAATACGAGCGCATTGCTTACCGAGTCGAGCACGGCGGGCGGTCGACCCTGATCTCATGAGACGTCGGTCCACTCGCTAACCATGGAGAAAACGTCCGTTTTTTCGTCAACCTGACGAGGCGGGCGGTATGTTCGCGACTGCGCTTACGGCCCTGGCGCGAGCACTCGACGGGCGACCATCTCCCGGGCCCGACACCGCGCTAGGCGGATCGAGTAGCTGAGCGGGGTGCCGGGGACGGGGGAGAGGGATGGGAGAAAAAGAAAAACCCCTCAAAATACGCGGCCTAATGAGTCGCAGTCGGTCTTGCGAGA
>NW_012047978.1:0-867 GCF_000956235.1 Wasmannia auropunctata
TCTAGTTTCGACGATATTTGCATTGAATAAAAAACCGATTTTTTTCTAAGGGATGTTTCACCTTTTAAAAGCGCGAAGCGGCACGAATTTGCGGTAGCTTAATTTTTGGTTTTGTCTAGAGAATAACATATCAAAAGCTCATCAAAATCGGAGGCGGACACTTTAATCCCTTTCCTTGTCAGTATATTCTCAGAATATTACGTATATACAGGGTGTCCTAAAATAAACTTTTGTCCTTAAAATGTCATATTCCTGACTCAATTCTGAGAAGATTTTTCCTTTACCACAATTTTATCCGAAGCTTAGTTTTCAAATTATAACAAGAAATAGTTAGCGAATTATGGGCCGCGTATGAAAGATAGACAGGGGCGCGCAACTTACTGTCGGACGCAGGCGGGGCCCTCGCGACGATCAGCTGACTGCTACACGCGCGCATACACATGACATTTTAAGGACATGCAATTACATTCTCTCTTGCTCGTACGCACGCACGCACGCACGCACGCACGCACGCACATCAATTACCTTGTAAAGATTCGATGACTTCTGTATAGCTTCGTGAGAAAGACGGAATTTCCATTTTGATGGACCACGTACAGTTTCAAATAAACGTTTATTTTAATAAATTTTTGTTAATTTTAATGCAGACGTTATCACTGACTAACACAGATCAGATTATTATTTAATTAGTTAATTTTTTTGTACATAACGTGTCACTTCAACATTTCACACTCGATTCACGTACTCGATTCACATACGAACAATTCACTGGAAATCACGAAAAATCAACTAATGCATCTATCCGTTACATACTTTACAATCACTGTCGATTAATTATCTATCCACTGAAACATCGCACGAAGAAAC
>NW_012047979.1:0-429 GCF_000956235.1 Wasmannia auropunctata
TAAAATAACCTTTAATTTGGTAAAAAAAATAATTCAAAAAAATTAAAAAAAATGTTTGTTGAGGAGGATAAACAAAAAATTAAGCAATAAAAAAATTATTTTTAATTATAATCATAAAGTACTCTTAAAGCCATTGAACTTTTATTCGGAACATTTTTTTCTATCTCTCCTAGTTTCGACGATATTTGCAATGAAATAAAAAAACCGATTTTTTTCTAAGGGATGTTTCACCTTTTAAAAGCGCGAAGCGGCACGAATTTTGCGGTAGCTTAATTTTTGGTTTGTCTAGAGAATAACATATCAAAAGCTCATCAAAATCGGAGGCGGACACTTTAATCCCTTTCCTGTCAGTATATTCTCAGAATATTACGTATATACAGGGTGTCCTAAAATAAACTTTTGTCCTTAAAATGTCATATTCCTGACTGA
>NW_012047980.1:0-569 GCF_000956235.1 Wasmannia auropunctata
TCAGATCCTATATTGGTTCTTATCGTTTTCTATCGATTTTTTTTAACAGAGAAACTCCTCGAACGAAAATATTTCTATGATTAGACGTAAACAGACTGTTTCCGCAATAGATTTGTTTATATCGATTTAACTTGACACTTATATGACACTCAAATGCTTCGTAACCGTTGTTCAGCCGTGCGCGATAAAAATGATTCATAGTTATACATCCCCAGAATATTGCGGAAATAAATTTGCTTTCATCGTTATCCCTTGTTATATGCAAAAATGCGAGTAGAACATTCTGCGTGCACGCCGCGTAAACAAGCACGGATGGTGTGCGTATAGAGGCGTTTATAATTATTTCTCGAAAATGATACTTCGGAAAACAACTTTGTCACACATGGTTAAATTTGTATTAAAATAACCTTTAATTTGATAAAAAAAATAATTCAAAAAATTAAAAAAAAATGTTTGTTGAGAGGATAAACAAAAAATTAAGCAATAAAAAAATTATTTTTAATTATAATCATAAAGTACTCTTAAAGCCATTCAACTTTTATTTGGAACATTTTTTTCTATCTCTCCTA
>NW_012047981.1:0-355 GCF_000956235.1 Wasmannia auropunctata
CGCGTTTTTCCAATATTTCTTTGAGTGCAACCACTGTGAACTTATTCGGATCCTTCATTTCGTTGGAAATTATTTGTCCTCTTCTCTTATGTCACGCTGTCACCTTGTCCGGTACACTGTTTGTTCACGTGGCGCTTCAAAGTCGTTCTCGAACTCTTGTTAACGGTTCTCTCACATCTCGGTACGAGCCCCCAAAAATTGATGGAAATTTATTTTATAATAAAGGGGTTTTTTTTTTTTTGTAAAACAAGATATATTTCCAATATTTTAATACAACAGACCGAAACGATCGCGCTACGTTCTCTTTAATCGCCACCCATTCGCGGACTTCAACTTTCTGCCTCCTTCCTCGTGT
>NW_012047982.1:0-857 GCF_000956235.1 Wasmannia auropunctata
TTTATCACTCTTTACATTACTCTATTTTTATTTTAATAAATTACTCTTTGTGTGAATGCATTTTTTTTTCCTACTTGCCTGATTATCGTGTAAAGACTCACCTTCTCAGTTTCGTCGCCGTTGCCGGGGACGTTCTCTTTATTACTCTCTTTTGCCATGCTGCAGCTCTTCACCGGGATCCTGCGACTCTTAATTTCAGGTAGAAATCACACGGTACGTTACAGAGAGCGCGATTTCAATCTCACTCTTAAAATATTCTTAATTCACTTCAGCACTCGCGCAGTGGAAGCGTGCACTGGGGCCCATAACCTGACAACTTATCGCAGGATACGGGAAAACTGAGATGACTCAACGCTCTTATATTCTTTTATAAAACTTTATTCTTCTGAACTCTCTACACGTTGTGTCTCTCGCACAAGGCCAGACGCAAGTGCCGCTATGACACAACGGTCTCCCAAAACGAAGCCCGGCTGCACCATTCTCTAGTGTCCCCACCACATGGGTACCCTCTTACGCAATCAGGGCCCTATTCGAGCTCGCAGAGCCCCCCCCTCTCACGCACACTTATTTTGGTTTAGGAAAGCTCTATTCTAACACCTCCGCAATCCACTCATCAATCTGGGCATTCACCAGGATTTTCTCCGATGGAGACAAACGTCTCGCAGACTGGTAAACAGGCTCTTCGTCTTTCAATAAAAGTTTCATTTTAATATTACTTTTGCATATTTTATTGGGCCTGTAACCTTCAATAAGATTTTACAGCGTCGTTCGTTGCTCGGCGTTCTCATAAGCGACGCTTGCGTGATCTACCTCTTGCCCTTTCTCATCAGTCATATCTATCTTAAAAATTTCCGGTA
>NW_012047983.1:0-361 GCF_000956235.1 Wasmannia auropunctata
TGAATTTATCACTCTTTACATTACTCTATTTTTATTTTAATAAATTACTCTTTGTGTGAATGCATTTTTTCCTACTTGCCTGATTATCGTGTAGAGACTCACCTTCTCAGTTTCGTCGCCGTTGCCGGGGACGTTCTCTTTATTACTCTCTTTTGCCATGCTGCAGCTCTTCACCGGGATCCTGCGACTCTTAATTTCAGGTAGAAATCACACGGTGCGTTACAGAGAGCGCGATTTCAACCTCACTCTTAAAATATTCTTAATTCACTTCAGCACTCGCGCAGTGGAAGCGTGCACTGGGGCCCATAACCTGACAACTTATCGCAGGATACGGGAAAACTGAGATGACTCAACGCTCTTA
>NW_012047984.1:0-463 GCF_000956235.1 Wasmannia auropunctata
CTTCTTCATATTTGATCACTTTAATCAAGATCAAAATTCGTAAGTTCAATCAATCAACAATCAACCTCGTCTTTGAATTAATTGTTCGACTGAAATTACTCTTTTCTCGTTCCATCACTCTTATTCTGAATACATCTTATTAAATTTACTCTTAAGCTCTCAGTACTCTTAGTTCGAGATTAAACGGCTACCCAAAAATGTCGACTTCCTGGAAGCGGACGACTTCTTTGTTTCTCCCTCTCAAGTCGAGCGTGGTTCAACCGCTATTTAATCTCTTTTGTCTATTCGATGGAAACGAGACGGCTTCCGGCGCGCTTGACTATAAGATCGCGCTGTGCACGCACGATCCTGTTCAACCGTCGCCACGCGTTATCGGTTGCCATGGAGGAAGATGGCCGCGCCTCGTGTCTGACTCTGTGCCTTTTGCCGGGATACACGTGCGACGTCATGGACACCACGTGTT
>NW_012047985.1:0-452 GCF_000956235.1 Wasmannia auropunctata
CGATCGTGCATGACTGCTGCGCCAAAGCGCCACCCCACTCTAGTTGCATAAATTAATTTTAATAAAGTAAATTCACTGCACTGCATTTTTTACCTAACTTTATAAAATTTCAAAGCTAACTTTGTTTTCATGTAATTTCAGTTAATTGATTGAAATAGCTCTTAAAAGTCTTTATTTTGCTTTAATTGGCAATTAAAATCTCTTTATTTTAATCATTCAACCAAGGCAAAAAGTCTCTGAATTGATTAGACAATTAATAATAATTAATGTCTTCTTCATATTTGATCACTTTAATCAAGATCAAAATTCGTAAGTTCAATCAATCAACAATCAACCTCGTCTTTGAATTAATTGTTCGACTGAAATTACTCTTTTCTCGTTCCATCACTCTTATTCTGAATACATCTTATTAAATTTACTCTTAAGCTCTCGGTACTCTTAGTTCGAGATTA
>NW_012047986.1:0-328 GCF_000956235.1 Wasmannia auropunctata
TATACATATATACAGAGTGCGTACATATATATACCCAGACATTTTTCATCTGAATTTTATTGTTTCTAATTATTTACAATTTTCCAAGATTGTACTACAAATCAAGCATTTAATTAGAAGCTGCCTCCAGAGATGTTAATGACACCCAGCACCAGCCGTCACACCCCAATACAAACTTTTTCCATTCAAAGTTGACAGTCAAGTCAGTTATTGGACGATCGTGCATGACTGCTGCGCCAAAGCGCCACCCCACTCTAGTTGCATAAATTAATTTTAATAAAGTAAATTCACTGCACTGCATTTTTACTTAACTTTATTAAATTTCAAA
>NW_012047986.1:12467-13283 GCF_000956235.1 Wasmannia auropunctata
TGCTCTTCCGATCTAAATAGTAACAAAAAATTAATAAATTGGATAAGATTTATTTACTCAGATTACCAATACTAAAATATTTACTATAATTAAGTTAGGCCTTATAAACAAAGATAAAATATTACATATTAGTTCATCTAAAACATATTTTTCATTATATTATTTATCTTTTGTGGACTGTATAGGAACAAAATTACTGCTACTATAGAAATTATGTATCGTTATCTAAAATTATCTTTTAGTAAATTATTAATTTATTAACTTTTATTTGCTTTAAAATATTATCAGTTTGTCATCTTACCAACTTCGTCACTTACTTTTTTTTATATAATGTAATGTAATGTGAATAATAGATTTTCAGTACTAATAGTGGTTATCGGAATGTAGCTTAAAAGATATAGAATGAAAAGTATTTATAAATAAGTGAAAATAATTATAAAACAAGAAAATAAATATTTTATCATTACATTTATTACACACGTAATTCTGGTTTTATACAATACATTGTAAATACATATGTATTTACTTAATGCGCGCGATCTATGGAATATATAGGTGTAAAGATAATAGGAAATATATTCTAAATAGGAAATATATATCCTAAAGTAACAATAAAAATAACGGCAAATTCATTATTGTTACCGCAAAAATATAACGATGTTACTGTTACCGTCACAGGTAGAAAAAAATGTAACAATTGTTATCAGAAAAACGTATAACGAAAATATAGTAACAACATTACAAATAACTCGTTATTTTCCAATCTTATATATTTATTTGGAAAAATAAATGTACTGTAAACTCAAATTTTATATA
>NW_012047987.1:0-460 GCF_000956235.1 Wasmannia auropunctata
TCTTTGAGATATCACTCAAAGCTCGTTGAAATTCGACTGCAAAGAGTTTATTTAAATGTCTGGTTTTAACTCTTACCTCTGAATAAAGTCTTAAATTTTGGATCCAAATACTCTACTTCTAGCTCTTAATTGATTATTTACAGTCACTCTTACTCATTTGTTTGTCGTCCATGAGGGGTCTAAAGGCCTTCTTTCTCTTATCGCATCTTGCTCTTATCTCTTCTTCAAGCTCTGAATCTTCACTTTCGTGATCGCTTAAATCCTCTTCAGTTGGCATCTTATCGTTAGCTTTGCTCTAAAAATAAATATACATATATACAGAGTGCGTACATATATATACCCAGACATTTTTCATCTGAATTTTATTGTTTCTAATTATTTAATTTTCCAAGATTGTACTACAAATCAAGCATTTAATTAGAAGCTGCCTCCAGAGATGTTAATGACACCCAGCACCAGC
>NW_012047988.1:0-364 GCF_000956235.1 Wasmannia auropunctata
TCAGTGACTTATCATCCAGGTAGATGCTGAAGCCAGCCTCTGCAAATTTTCTCAACGATATTAAGTTCTCTGAAATCTCTTCTGCTGCCAGAACATTAGTCAATCTGATTTTATTCAACTCTGAATTCTCTGCATGAATGTAAAGATCACCTTTACCATCTATCTTTATATCGGCTTTTCTGTCTTTATTTGCACTCCGAATTACACCTTTTTCAGTTCTCTTAAATTCTCTGAGAATCAGATTGCTCTTGACTATATGTTCCGTGGCACCTGAATCGACTACAAAATTAATTTGTTTCGGGACATTGATTAACAAAGCACTCTTACCTTTCTCTTGTTGTGATCTATTGTCCTTTTTGAACCG
>NW_012047989.1:0-369 GCF_000956235.1 Wasmannia auropunctata
AGTTTGGCTTGACATACTCTCCCTTTATCAAGATATCACCGTTCTCTTTGTCAGATATTTTCAGTGACTTATCATCCAGGTAGATGCTGAAGCCAGCCTCTGCAAATTTTCTCAACGATATTAAGTTCTCTGAAATCTCTTCTGCTGCCAGAACATTAGTCAATCTGATTTTATTCAACTCTGAATTCTCTGCATGAATGTAAAGATCACCTTTACCATCTATCTTTATATCTTTATATCGGCTTTTCTGTCTTTATTTGCACTCCGAATTACACCTTTTTCAGTTCTCTTAAATTCTCTGAGAATCAGATTGCTCTTGACTATATGTTCCGTGGCACCTGAATCGGCTACAAAATTAATTTGTTTCGG
>NW_012047990.1:0-326 GCF_000956235.1 Wasmannia auropunctata
TTTTCGATTTTTGGTTACTAAAAAAATTTTTTTTAAATTTTTATTGCAGAAATCGAAAAATATAAAAAATTGTCCGAGGAAAAAATAGTTGTATTTATTTTTCAGATTTTTCGATTTTTGGTTCAAAAAAATTTTTTTTAAATTTTTATTGCAGAAATCGAAAAATATAAAAAATTGTCCGAGGTGAAATCAGTCATAGTCATTTTCCAGATTTTTCGATTTCTGGTTCACCTTCACCACTTAACACTACCAACCACCATCCACCACCCACAACCACCACTCACCACCACTCACCACCACAACTCACCACCACCACGACACCTATT
>NW_012047991.1:0-573 GCF_000956235.1 Wasmannia auropunctata
GTGAAATAGATACTTCGCGTGAGCACGGATCAAACAAGGTTGCGGGAATCGCGTACGACTCCCGCGGAGGGAAGGTGGTAGTCCTCCGGAAGTGTGTCCCTCCGGCGACCGACGAGGAGCGGCAACGCGAAAAGCTGGGCGCCAGACGTGTTCTCGGTCACGTCACTCGCGACACTTCACGATTACCGAAATCTTTACGCGCAACGATACTTGACCCGTAAACGCCGCTCCCGATGTCGATCGCACGAGGGCCGGCCGGCTCCGCCTAACGGCAGAGGGGCAGGGCGAGGAAAAAGGGCGAAAGAATTGGCACTCCAACCGATTAATAATAAGAAATTAATAACAGATTTATTGGCCGTTCGGAGCGGCAATAAGAAACGGTGGAAAAAAAGAAAAAAAGTAACACAGTGTGATAAGACGAATACGGCCGCAACGCGACTTGTGCGGCGCTAATAAGCGCGAATAATCCGACGGCACGACGAATTTCCGCGTACAAAAGAAAGAGACAAGCAATAGACTGGAAATTCGGCCGGAAACGAAAAGAAACGCGTTCAAAATTAGTCGGCGCGATTA
>NW_012047992.1:0-424 GCF_000956235.1 Wasmannia auropunctata
AAAGAGGGTCACCTCACCGGCACGATCTCCACCTCAGCTTCCTGGGCAGCAGGTCCAGCCGACAGCCACTCGTTCCTCTCGATCTCGCCAACGCACTCCCTCGCTCTCTCTCTTTCGCTATCGATCGCTCCGCTCGACCGCACGCTCGTCTCGGTCGTTCGCACGCAAAAGCGGCGTAGATCGCGCTCAATTCGCGATCGATGCCTGCACCCCCTGCCCGGGGGTGCGCAACACAGTGGCGCAATCGGCCAATCACGGCGCCGCGGGGGTCCTGCCGTGGCACGGGCGCAATCAGGTGATTCTGCATGAGGGCGCCTCGCGCCCGCGCGAGGTCGCCCTATATCCGGGATGTGGCGGCGTGGAATCAGATGGGCGCGTCCTTCGCCCTTGCATTCCGGGACGAGTTGGCTATCTCGCCCCGGCA
>NW_012047993.1:0-355 GCF_000956235.1 Wasmannia auropunctata
TTAATCCGTTTTAACCCAATAAAATCTTATATAAAATCTCAAATTAAACATACATAGTTGGAAAATTTTCAAATGTACTCAATCTTTGTAGTTATGTACTTTTGTATATTGAAGTTTTTCTGGGGACATTTCGATATCAAAAGACATATATATATTTATTCATTTAATAAATACATATAATTTAACGTTTATGTAAAAAAAATTACTATTTGAATAAAAAAAATTCTCTGGTTACATTCTTAATCTTAATCTCGTAGTTAAATTAATTAATGTTCAAAATACATCAAGAATATCCTAAAGATGTCTAAAGGTATCTTTAGCCTACTCCTAGGTACATTTTTGGACATTTCTACTG
>NW_012047994.1:0-413 GCF_000956235.1 Wasmannia auropunctata
TTACGAGAGGATCGTTGACTCTAACGGGAGTAACCGGTCACAAAATTCAGACGATTGGTAAGATCCGAGCGACAATACCAATTGGAGACCGAAAAGTTCGCCATACCGTCTTCATAGTACGAGACGATTTTCCTATCGAATATGAAGGAATCTTGGGTATTGACTTCCTGCAGAAACAAAACGCGAAATGCGATCTCGGGAAGAAACAACTCAACATAGGCGACACAACATTGCAGATGCGTCCATTCGCAAAACTGAAATTAAAGCCACGTAGCGAAACAATAGCGCAGGCATACACAGAGGTAAACCGAATCGAAGTTATAAATTCCGAAGAACTGGCTCCAGGAGTATTCATAGGCAATTGCCTGGTGGAACCAAAAAGGAATAGATGCCCTAGAAGCATAATAAAACTG
>NW_012047995.1:0-634 GCF_000956235.1 Wasmannia auropunctata
GAGTTGCACAAAATACTTCTCGTTCGCGACCCCGGATGGTCAGTATGAATATAATCGGTTGCCTTTCGGTTTTTGCGAGGCACCAGCAGAATTTCAGAAACGCTTGGTCAGCATCTTGCAACCGTTAATCAGACAGAATAAAGTTATGGGATATATCGACGACATAATGATCCCGACGGGTACGGTTGAACAAAATTTGGAAATTATTAGAGAAGTAATCACGATTCTTAAACGGCACGGGCTTGAGCTCAATTATGAAAAATGTCAATTCCTGCGCAAAAATATTGAGTACCTGGGTTACATGATTTCTCGGAACGGTATCACGTTAAGTGGAAAACATACTGAGGCAATTAAAAATATGAAACCGCCTCGAACTATTCTGGAAGTTCAGCGATTTTTGGGTTTAGTTAACTATTTTAGAAAGTTTATTAGAAATTATGCGCAAATAGCGAAACCATTATATAATTTAACTAAGAGGAATACCGCTTTCGACTATGATGATCAATGCAAACAAGCCTTTGAAATGCTTAAAGCAAAGTTGTTGACTCGACCGATTTTATCCTTATATAATCCGGAACTAGAAACGGAGTTGCATACAGATGCATCCGCTTCGGGTCTTGCTGCTATTCTTATG
>NW_012047996.1:0-736 GCF_000956235.1 Wasmannia auropunctata
TCTTCAATATATAACAATCACAGAAAATTATTTTGTAATTAATATATCCCCAAAAAAAAATTATTGTATCAAATTAAACAAACGAAATCCAAGTTGTATTATCTCTAACGTATACATGATTTTTAAAAAAATTTAATTTAATAAATTAAAAATATAATATTACCAAAAAGAAGTGAAATCAAAATATTATTTCAAGTATATTTATTGTAATTGAATTAAAAACTAAAAAAAATAATATACTTCGAAAAAAATGTTGTATCAAATTAAACAAATAAAATCCAAGTTGAATTATTTTCAATGTATACGTAAAAAATAAAAACAAGAAATAAACAGCTTAATTAGGACTGCAGTAATTAAAAAGGGATTTCGATAACAAGTAGCAAATTACGTGACAGAAAAATCAAAAATAGGAAGAAATCTCCAGCAGCAGCATACTTGGTGCGCCCGTTTTTTATATATAAACTCATGGAAATATAATGCATGCAATTCATGCCAACAATACATTATTTATTAATAGTAAATATTTTATGTAAATTAAAAAGATTAAATATACATATATTCACTAATAACTTTAAAATAAAATTAGTGGAGTGCAATTAGACAAAAAACGGCTATTATTAGGGAATAATTCCACGCAACATGAATTTCAATGAAACCTTTTGGATTATCTTCTAATTGGTATTAGAAAAAAAGTTTACCTCCTAAAAATGTGCGCTTTTTGAAAATTGTTAAAAAA
>NW_012047997.1:0-367 GCF_000956235.1 Wasmannia auropunctata
TTGATATCAAAACTTTTATACACATGAAACATACCATTTTAATTGAATAATTAAAGTTTATTTTTAATTTAAGACTGCATTACTTGAATTTTATTTTTTAATTGTACAACAGTTTTATAAAGATATGTATCATCGAAAAAAAAACTGTTGTTAAATCATAAAAAAAACCTAAGTGGCACTGTCTTCAATATATAACAATCACAGAAAATTATTTTGTAATTAATATATCCCAAAAAAAATTATTGTATCAAATTAAACAAACGAAATCCAAGTTGTATTATCTCTAACGTATACATGATTTTTAAAAAATTTAATTTAATAAATTAAAAATATAATATTACCAAAAAGAAGTGAAATCAAAATATTA
>NW_012047998.1:0-355 GCF_000956235.1 Wasmannia auropunctata
GTTAAATATCATTTACTTAGACTAGATTTTATTTTTTTTTAAATTAAATAGTACTACTTGGGTTTAATTTTTTTATTTGGTACAATTACATAACATATTGCTGGAATTGAGTAAGATATTCTATTCTTATGGAATTAAAATTTGGCGTTAGTTATTGATATCAAATATTTAATTACTTTAATACAAACGCTACACGATATGTATGATTTGGATTGAATAAAGTATTCCATTAAGGAATTATAACTTGGCACCATTTATTGATATCAAAACTTTTATACACATGAAACATACCATTTTAATTGAATAATTAAAGTTTATTTTTAATTTAAGACTGCATTACTTGAATTTTATTTTT
>NW_012047999.1:0-1383 GCF_000956235.1 Wasmannia auropunctata
AACCCAAGTGATTCTGTCTTTAATTAAAAAAAAAATAGCTAAATGATACATATCTTTATAAAACTGTTGTACAATTAAAAAATAAAACTTAAGTAATGCAGTCTTTAATTGAAAATAAACTTTAATTATTCAACTAAAATTGTATGTTTTATGTGTATAAAAGTTTTGATATAAATAAATGGTGCCAAGTTATAATTCCTTAATAGAATACTTTATTCAATCCAAATCATACGTATCGTGTAGCGTTTGTATTAAAGTAATTAAATATGTATTAAAGTAATATGATATCAATAACGCTAAGTTTTAATTCCATAAGAATAGAATATCTTACTCAATTCCAGCAATATGTTATGTAATTGTACCAAATAAAGAAATTAAACCCAAGTAAGTACTATTTAATTTAAAAAAAAATCTAATCTAAGTAAATGATATTTAACTTTATAAAACTGCTATATCCAATTAAAAAGTAAAATCCAGTGGTACTGTCTTTAATTAAAAATAAAAATTGCGTTAACTTACTCAACCCAAATGATATGCATTACCTACTAAATGATACTGTAATTAACATTTCCATGAAATAAAAGGTTTCATCACAAAAAATTAAAAAGGCAATAACAGTACAAAAAGAAAAAATTAATTTAAATTTTTCGTGTAAAAAAACTTGACGCTGCTAGACTTTCATATATGTATATGTGTGCAAACGAATATTACAAGCGTGTGGATTAAAATTATGTATAAGATATCAATTTCAATTTCTTGCATTTTATGTTGCAAAAATGATTTAAATAGCTTATAACAGAAGTTTAAATTATTAATGCGTGCAATATAAAAGCGATTATATGTAGAGTATTAATATAAAGTATATACGTTTAATTGTATGTAAGAAGGATCTACTATTGTATTTTTAATAACTAAATCTTATTTTTATTCAATGTACATTCAGATTAAATTTATTATTACTTTTATTGGTTTTCATAATTTCACTATTATTTAAACTGTTTCATTGTTTTCCTTATTTTGTTTAGCACCGTCAAGTTTTTTTACATGAAAAATTGTATTTAAATTAATGTTTTCTTTTTGTACTGTTGTTGCCTTTTTAATTTTTTGTGATGAAACCTTTTATTTCATGAAAATATTAATTACAGTGTCATTTAGTAATATCATTTGGGTCGAGTAAGTTAACGAAATTTTTATTTTTAATTAAAGACAGTAACACTGGATTTTACTTTTTAATTGGATTAGCAATTTTATAATGTTAAATATCATTTACTTAGATTAGATTTTATTTTTTTTAAATTAAATAATACTACTTGGGTTTAATTTTTTTATTTGGTACAATTACATAACATATTGCTGGAATTGAGTAAGATATTCTATTCTTAT
>NW_012048000.1:0-494 GCF_000956235.1 Wasmannia auropunctata
TGTATGTCCGATCGCCGTAATTAATACGACAACGGAGGCGGTAGAGATAACGACACCGCTTGCGATATTAGATGACGTGCCGGTGAGCGACCCCGCGGCCGTGCATGCGATAGAAAAAGATAGCGAGAACGGCAAGAGCGCCGAGACCGTGATGGAACGGCAGGAACGCTTGTGTCAGCAATTACGACTGACACACTTAAACAATGAAGAAACGAAGGCCTTGCTAAATATATGCAACGATTATTGCGATTTATTTTATTTAGAAAACGATGCGCTTACACACACGAATGCAGTGTCTCACGAAATAGCGACCCGTGCGGATTGCGCACCGGTAAATAGAAGACCGTATCGACTACCCGAAAAGCATAAAGAGGAAGTCAACAAACAAATTTCCAAGATGCTGGCGGACGAAATTATTCGCCCCAGCACAAGCCAGTGGAATGCGCCACTGCTAGTAGTGCCGAAAAAAGCAGACGCGTCAGGGAAACGCAAAT
>NW_012048001.1:0-426 GCF_000956235.1 Wasmannia auropunctata
TTGCTGTGACTTGAAAAGCCGAGCTGGGGAGGCTGGCAGGAGCTCACGCTGGGTAAGCGCTGGGGTCTCGTGGGCCGGTTGCACGGAGCTTCTCCAGGAGCGTTCTCGGGCACTCGATTTTCACCCGCGCACAAAGTATAAGTTCTTTTTCTGCCCGTTTAAAATGACAGCGTGACAACTGAATTGACTGCCGAACTTTGAGTGTCTCTCGTCGCCCGGAGAATTCATATATATATACCTGGGATCCTGGTCAGGCTCCTTTGATTTTCGGGAGCCGCCGGATCCGGAAAAGGGGTTATCGGAGTGACCCCTCTTTGATCCGCAGCCGCCGAGTTTTGCGCGGCGTTGGCGACCGATAGATAAGATCTTCGCCTAATTTGGCGTGTGCCAAATTAATTACCGAATCTTATCTTTTGGGACCGGAAG
>NW_012048002.1:0-508 GCF_000956235.1 Wasmannia auropunctata
CGCCGCGAGTGCTCGGACCCGCCGCATCTCCTCCGGGAGTATCGTGCTCCTTCGCGAAATGCAGACGAACGGCTTTCAGGGGATACGCACCCGTTCCCCTGAAGCCACAAACCGAACAAATGTAGCCTAACGTATCTCCCGGATGGCACGCTTTAAGATGTTTCGCTAGATGCGGCGGGTCGCTATACTTGCCCTGTACCCTGGCCTCCGGATTATTAAAACAATGTTCGCAGTATACATTTGGAGGCACAGGGTACTTAATTATGTGCACCCGTGGTTCCGCCATTGCCAGCGATCAGTTAAAAAGGGCCCTCTTGATATTCGGAGAGACCGCCCGAACGGCGGTCTCCCTGCGAGCAACGGGCCACGCGGATCCACGTGCTCGGAAAAAGATGGCGGGTCGAACGCCTATGTTCCGAAAAACACAGGCGTCCGTTGGAGATACCGCACAGAGGACTTTAGGCGCTATCTACAAAGTGCAGAGTCACGCCCGCAGCCATGTGCGGCA
>NW_012048003.1:0-349 GCF_000956235.1 Wasmannia auropunctata
TTGATACTGTTGAACCTCCGAATCAGCTTTTATATGCTCGGGTAATCTGTCCCACAATTAACTTATACAGTTTGGAAACTCTCGCAGCAAAACGACTTTCGGTATATACTCTAACTCTTTGTTGATTAAACTGAGAATATCACTGTTATCCGACACGATAAGAAACATTTCGGCAACTGAGCACAATCGTGCTACGCGCTTCTATAAATAGGTCCGCTCTCGATAATTTCTTCAGAGTATTATGTGGAGGCAGAAAAGATGCGGTTCGTGCGACAGTCGCAAACGATCAAAGTGATAAATTTTGATGATAAGATTAGGTTAATGCCTGATAAAAAGATACGTAAGCATA
>NW_012048004.1:0-421 GCF_000956235.1 Wasmannia auropunctata
TCCGCGTGTTGGTGGTTCTCGCGGCGGTCTCTTCGCTGCTCCCTCCCCGCTCTTTCTTGTAGCAGCGGATGTTTGTGCAGATCCCCCCGCCGTCGATGGAATGTTTGGCGAGGGGTGGGGAGGAGCGCGCGCCGAGCTTGCCGCAGCCGATGACCTGTCGGGCAACCTTTGGACTCTTACCTGCAGCACTGGCGACCTAGTAACTGCGGCGGCTGTTGTCCTCGGCGGCCTTCTCGTAACGGCCAGCCTGCCCATTGGCCGATCCTCGATGGCCTGATCTCGGTGGCCATCGGCCAGCAGCGCTGACCTTGGCGATAGCGCGGCGCTCTTCGCGACAGCTCTCCCGCGGGCCTGCACGGTGGTTGGTGAGGATGGCCGCCTTGTCGTTATGCCCGCGGTGACTGTCGCATATGAGGGGGAC
>NW_012048005.1:0-353 GCF_000956235.1 Wasmannia auropunctata
TTGGGTGCGGGGGGACACGTCCCGGCCTGGCCGTGCCGCTGCTGCTGCTCTTCGCACTCGACGCGCCGACCGCCCTCCGCGTGTTGGTGGTTCTCGCGGGCGGTCTCTTCGCTGCTCCCTCCCCGCTCTTCCTAGTAACAGCGGATGTTTGTGCCGATCCCCCCGCCGTCGATGGAATGTTTGGCGAGGGGTGGGGAGGAGCGCGCGCCGAGCTTGCCGCGGCCGATGACCTGTCGGGCAACCTTTGTACTCTTACCTGCAGCACTGGCGACCTAGTAACTGCGGCGGCTGTTGTCCTTGGCGGCCTTCTCGTAACGGCCAGCCTGCCCATTGGCCGATCCTCGATGGCCTGA
>NW_012048006.1:0-799 GCF_000956235.1 Wasmannia auropunctata
CTCCGATGACCGGGAGTGGCGGGAGGCACGGTGGTGAGTGCCTCACCGATTGGCGGGAGCCAGTAGACATCACTGGACTCCCGCACATTGTTGTGGTCACCGTGCAGGTCGTCAGTGTCGCAGGTAGCGACGTCGCGGGCAAGACGGATGAACGTGTCTCGCATGGGCCCCCCGTTGGAGTGCCACTCAGTGGCAGGCTGGGGGGCCTCGTGGGGGACGATCTCCTCGGGGGTGTTCTCTGCAGTGTTCTGCCCCCCACGATCCACGACGCCGCGTTGCCCGACATACGCAGCGCACTATTCGCGACCGAGACGTCAGTCGGCCGGCCATTCCCCATTGCCAGGGTGGAAATTGGCGTGATGTTTCTGCCGGCCGACTGTCCGTTAAAGCTGTCTGTCCACCCCGCGCCGCCGGATTCCTTTGGCGTGCCCGCACCCCCAGATGACATGCAGGGGGTCGGGTGCGGGGGGACACGTCCCGGCCTTGCCGTGCCGCTGCTGCTGCTCTTCCCGCTCGACGCGCCGACCGCCCTCCGCGTGCTGGTGGTTCTCGCGGGCGGTCTCTTCGCTGCTCCCTCCCCGCTCTTCCTAGTAACAGCGGATGTTTGTGCCGATCCCCCCGCCGTCGATGGAATGTTTGGCGAGGGGTGGGGAGGAGCGCGCGCCGAGCTTGCCGCAGCCGATGACCTGTCGGGCAACCTTTGTACTCTTACCTGCAGCACTGGCGACCTAGTAACTGCGGCGGCTGTTGTCCTCGGCGGCCTTCTCGTAACGGCCAGCCTGCCCATTGGCCGATCCTC
>NW_012048007.1:0-315 GCF_000956235.1 Wasmannia auropunctata
TTAGGTTAGACTTCTGCACCCCAAGATATATAATTATGAGGGAATTAGGTATGGAAAAGTTGAGATTAAGCTGGGGTCTGAGGGCGGTGATATTTGAAGGGAAAATCAGAGAAAGAGACAAAGATAGCTTGGTGTGGAACTGTTGGTGGGAAAAGAGAAATAAAAATGGGGAGGACAGGTACAGCAGGGAAATGGAGGAATATTATAATAGATATGGATGGAGTTCGAGAGAAATTGAGGATAAAAGAGGATGAGGGTAATATAGAGAAAAGGATAATTGTAAAGGAAAGGGAGCTAACAAAGAGAATGGGAAGA
>NW_012048008.1:0-425 GCF_000956235.1 Wasmannia auropunctata
TTTGGAAATGATTTAGTTAGAAGATGGATGTTATTTAAATACCTGGTACAGAGTGTCATGTCATATGGGGTGGAAGTCTGGGGTTGGGAGGAAAAGGAGGAATTAGAGAGGATTATGTTGGATTACGTAAGATGGATTTTTAGGTTAGACTTCTGCACCCCAAGATATATAATTATGAGGGAATTAGGTATGGAAAAGTTGAGATTAAGCTGGGGCCTGAGGGCGGTGATATTTGAAGGGAAAATCAGAGAAAGAGACAAAGATAGCTTGGTGTGGAACTGTTGGTGGGAAAAGAGAAATAAAAATGGGGAGGACAGGTACAGCAAGGAAATGGAGGAATATTATAATAGATATGGATGGAGTTCGAGAGAAATTAAGAGAATAAAAGAGAATGAGGGTAATATAGAGGAAAGGATAATTGTAAA
>NW_012048009.1:0-440 GCF_000956235.1 Wasmannia auropunctata
GACCTTCTAATGTGCGTGAGAATTCGGAGCTAGGCCAACGATCATCGTTTAGCTCTAGAAACGAGGGGCCATGCCACCACATTGAAGAATTCGCTAGCTCCTGCGGGTCTAAACCACGCGATAAAATGTCAGCGGGATTGTTGGATGACTTGACGTGACGCCAATCGGAGGGGTCAGTCAAGCTCTGAATTTCACTGATTCTGTTAGCCACAAAGGTTGACCATCTTCGGGAAGGCGAGGCTATCCAATTTAAGACTATCGTTGAGTCTGACCAGAAAAAGGTTTGCATCTCGGATAAATTGATCGACGTACTGATTTCTTAACCAGTCTGGCTAACAATAATGCCGCTAAAAGCTCGAGACGAGGCAGCGATACCGTTTTGAGAGGAGCAACGCGAGATTTCGAGCATAATAATTCCACGTGATATACGCCGCTTTCGA
>NW_012048010.1:0-452 GCF_000956235.1 Wasmannia auropunctata
GGTGTTTCTCGGTAGATGGAGAAAAGAGAACTCGTGGATGTAGTATATTAATTAACACAACACTTTATTACTAATTGATGTACGCACGAGGTATGAAAAACGCACGAGGTATGAAAAACGCACGAGGTGACCAAGCGTGAGAACGCTCGCGAGGGTCGAGATCGTCTGTTGGCGGGATCGCACGCGGGCGCGATCGATACCGAAGGGGGGCCGGAAATTGGCGAAAAGGGCCGAGATCGCGACAGTCGCCGAACAATCACGAATAAGACGCGTGACGAGACCGTGAAAAGGCGACCCGCTGCGCGAGAGCGAGATAGGGCGAGCGCATCGCTTTAATACTAAACATGCTCCCCCTGTTGAAAGGATATGCTTTCAAAAAACGCAGTTACAGAATAGCATCATAAGCAGTGATTACAATGAGCAAAAAAATCCGAAAAAGTAAAAATAATTCG
>NW_012048011.1:0-384 GCF_000956235.1 Wasmannia auropunctata
TCTAAGATGTAGGAAAACTGAAAGTATATAAAAAATATTTTTTCAGATTTTTCGACTCTCTCCCCGATTGTTAAAAAAATTGTTGAAAAGTTTATTGTTAAATAAACAATGGAAAACAAAACATTTTTGGAATCTTCATTTTTTTCTCGTAAACTAGAACATTTTTTCGCGTATTTTGAAAAAAAAAGCAGTCAGCTAGCATTATTATTAACAGAGCTATGAATTTTTGAAAAATAAGCAGTCTAATTTTTAATGTTTATATCTCGATTAATTTTGCAATAAGAAAAAAATCCTTTGGCACAAAATTCTATCTCCCAAAGTACTACCTTTGTGCAAAAATTGAAAAATTTCTGAGAGATGACTGATCCGCTTCATGTGGAATGG
>NW_012048012.1:0-326 GCF_000956235.1 Wasmannia auropunctata
TGGGGTTTTTTCTAAGATGTAGGAAAACTGAAAGTATATAAAAAATATTTTTCAGATTTTTCGACTCTCTCCCCGATTGTTAAAAAAATTGTTGAAAAGTTTATTGTTAAATAAACAATGGAAAACAAAACATTTTTGGAATCTTCATTTTTTTCTCGTAAACTAGAACATTTTTTGCGTATTTTGAAAAAAAGCAGTTAGCTAGCATTATTAGTAACAAAGCTATGAATTTTTGAAAAATAAGTAGTCTAATTTTTAATGTTTATATCTCGATTAATTTTGCAATAAGAAAAAAATCCTTTGGCACAAAATTCTATCTCCCAAAG
>NW_012048013.1:0-367 GCF_000956235.1 Wasmannia auropunctata
TTGTAAAGTCGATTTTATAAAGTATTAACTGTCTAGTCAATACAAAATAGCGGCTGCGAACAACATACTAGCAGTATAGTAGAGATATTTTGTAAGTTTGGCTGTTTTTGTAAGAGTCACACGCTGAGAGTCGACAGATTTTCCCCACATCAAGAACTAAAAAATTTTTTTTTTCGAAAATGAGGCAAAACACGTTCTTGGGGTTTTTTCTAAGATGTAGGAAAACTGAAAGTATATAAAAAATATTTTTCAGATTTTTCGACTCTCTCCCCGATTGTTAAAAAAATTGTTGAAATGTTTATTGTTAAATAAACAATGGAAAACAAAACATTTTTGGAATCTTCATTTTTTTCTCGTAAACTAGAAC
>NW_012048014.1:0-370 GCF_000956235.1 Wasmannia auropunctata
TTCTCGTTGGCCTTGAGTTTCTTCCGCGGACGCTCCATGGATCCGGTGAGGTGCCGCGGTACATGGAAGAGGTTCCAATAAAATCAATAACCGATACGCGATTTAAATTCGGGCCTCCCGGAGATCTCGGTCTCGCTCTTAACGCCGCGGCTGTCGGTCCGGCAAAAGGGGCGCGAACCCGCGCCTTGTGACGGCGGCGGGACGCTGCTCCGCTGCAGCGGACTGCGGCGTCACAACTCCCCCATGCCAAGAGAGACCGTGCCACTTCAGCTACCCCTCTCGAGCCCCGGGCTGTCGAGGAAGCGAATGACCTGGCTACCGCGAGCGACCGAAACCTCCGATGGGAGGATCCCTTCTCAGGACGATTAGA
>NW_012048015.1:0-437 GCF_000956235.1 Wasmannia auropunctata
TCTTTATCTCCTTGTATCTCTTATTATATGTCGCCTGTCCGATTCTTTCTTCTTCCCATTCTCTCTGTAGCTCCCTTTCCTTTACAATTATCCTTTCCTCTATATTACCCTCATCCTCTTTTATCCTCTCAATTTCTCTCGAACTCCATCCATATCTATTATAATATTTCTCCATTTCCCTGCTGTACCTGTCCTCCCTATTTTTATTTCTCTTTTCCCACCAACAGTTCCACACCACACCAAGCTATCTTTGTCTCTTTCTCTGATTTTCCCTTCAAATATCACCGCCCTCAGGCCCCAGCTTAATCTCAATTTTTCCATACCTAATTCCCTCATAATTATATATCTTGGGGTGCAGAAGTCTAACCTAAAAATCCATCTTACGTAATCCAACATAATCCTCTCTAATTCCTCCTTTTCCTCCCAACCCCAGACTT
>NW_012048016.1:0-824 GCF_000956235.1 Wasmannia auropunctata
TTTGTACATGTTTTAAATAATTTTTAAACTATTATAACAAATTCATCATGTATTTTAAACATTTTTGACTAATTAATTAAATTAAATGCAAAGCAGAATAATAAGAAATACGTTATGACACGGGCAAGTGTCTGAAGTGCCTCACGCCAATCTCGGACGTGCCTGACCGCGCGAATTCTACGCGCGCCCATTCGTGAACTTCAATAGCTTACCTTTCAAATTTTATTCATCGTATCGCGTTTTGGTAAAGAACTTTTCGTCTTAGAATTTCACGGAGAATACGCTGGTACCTGGCGGTACGCCAGTTCTGAGACACCCTGTATATTGTATGTTCAATTTATAACAAATAAGTTTAAAGACTGAATATATATAAGAAATATATAAAATGATTTATTTAAATATTTTATTACTATAACATTACAAGTTTTTTATTTATAAATGTTTATGTAAATAAAATACTTTATAAAATGTATTATTATCAATATAAATATTTTCTTTCTTTTCCTCATCTCTCGTCAAAGAGATATCCTCACTTAACCGTAAAAACCAACTGCGCATGCGCGATTGAACAAAGATGCAGATGGGCATCTTGTTTTCTGTTTCTTTTTATGTGCTCATGCATTTTTAGTTGACTCCTCTACACCTTGGGCCTGGACAAGGTGTAGAGGAGCCAGCTAAGAATGCATGAGCACATAAAAAGAGACAGAAAACGAGTCGCCCATTTGCATCCTTGTTCAATCGCGCATGAGAGAAAAAGATAAAAGATGGATGTACTCTTCGCTCTACCATTTTCTTTCTCTTTCTATCCTGTCTCTTATACACAT
>NW_012048017.1:0-557 GCF_000956235.1 Wasmannia auropunctata
AATGGGCGCACGTAGAATTCGCGCGGTCAGGCACGTCCGAGACTGGCGCGAGGCACTTCAGAAACATGCTCGTGTCATAACGTATTTCTTATTACTCTGCTTTGCATTTAATTTAATTAATTAGTCAAAAATGTTTAAAATACATGATGAATTTGTTATGATAGTTTAAAAATTGTTTAAAACATGTGCAAATTATTTAAACAATTTAACACTTTATAAAGATTTTTATTATTTTTAAATAATTTGTACATGTTTTAAATAATTTTTAAACTATTATAACAAATTCATCATGTATTTTAAACATTTTTGACTAATTAATTAAATTAAATGCAAAGCAGAGTAATAAGAAATACGTTATGACACGGGCAAGTGTCTGAAGTGCCTCATGCCAGTCTCGAACGTGCCTGACCGCGCGAATTCTACGCGCGCCCATTCGTGAACTTCAATAGCTTACCTTTCAAATTCTATTCATCGTATCGCGTTTTGGTAAAGAACTTTTCGTCTTAGAATTTCACGGAGAATACGCTGGTACCTGGCGGTACGCCAGTTCTGGGACA
>NW_012048018.1:0-599 GCF_000956235.1 Wasmannia auropunctata
AATATTTTTTTATATACTTTCAGTTTTCCTACATCTTAGAAAAAAACTCAAGAACGAGTTTTGCCTCGTTTTCGAGAAAAAAATTTTTTAGTTCTTGATGTGGGGAAAATCTGTCGACTCTCAGCGTGCGACTCTTACAAAACAACCAAACTTACAAAATATCTCTACCATACTGCTAGTATGTTGTTCGCGGCCGCTGTTTTGTATTGACTGAAAAGTTAAAACTTTATAAAATTCGACTTTACAATATTTAACTGTCCAAACAATTTTATCGTTTATTCCGACGATTTCGACTTCTCACTTGCGTTTTTTTTTATTACAGTCTGCTGTACAGTAAGTACCTGATCTTTTGTTATAATTATTATTAAGTATTTTGTTGTATTAAAATAGTACCTGATCTTTTGTTATAATTATTATTAAGTATTTTGTTGTATTAAAATAGGGCGGTCTCGCGAGGACGCGAGGCGCATATAAGAAAAGTCGCCAAATACGCCCGTGTCACGGCCGGGCCCCCGCGGCGCGCCGCGATTGGTCGCGGCCGCACGCGCCGCTATGTCGCGCACCCCCGAGCTGGGGGTGCAGCTATCGATCGCGATCTA
>NW_012048019.1:0-323 GCF_000956235.1 Wasmannia auropunctata
AGTAATGCGGCAGAAGGAGGAGGCGGAAAAGGAGAGAGAAAGACAAGGTAGACTCTCTCCCAGAGGGAGGGGCCGTGCCGGTGGGGGGGGTGTCGCGAGTGGGCAACGTGCCCGCCGCGGTGCCGCCGCCAGACCGGCCGGCCGACGGTTGTGACGGCGGAGGGGGGCAATGGGGACTGTTAGTCCGTTGCCTCCCTCCGCCGTCAAACGAGATGGCCCAGCCGCCAAACCACGCCTGCTCCCCATAAGGGAGGAGGCCCGGCGGCGAGGGCGGCCGCACCTGGGCGGGGGTTGGGGGGACACCGGTCACTCATCGGACAGGA
>NW_012048020.1:0-335 GCF_000956235.1 Wasmannia auropunctata
TTCGTATTAAAATAACCTTTAATTTGGTAAAAAAAAATAATTCAAAAAATTAAAAAAAAATGTTTGTTGGGGGGGGATAAACAAAAAATTAAGCTATAAAAAAATTATTTTTAATTATAATCATAAAGTACTCTTAAAGCCATTTAACTTTTATTCGGAACATTTTTTTCTATCTCTCCTAGTTTCGACGATATTTGCATTGAAATAAAAAAACCGATTTTTTTCTAAGGGGTGTTTCACCCCTTAAAAGCGCGAAGCGGCACGAATTTGCGGTAGCTTAATTTTTGGTTTTGTCTAGAGAATAACATATCAAAAGCTCATCGAAATCGGAGGCG
>NW_012048021.1:0-429 GCF_000956235.1 Wasmannia auropunctata
TTTTTATAAATGTTAACATACAATAACACGATAGATAGTCGAAATAAATAATAGACAGTAACGACAGTAAAATACAAATAAGTACAACACAATGTAAAATACTGGATCAAGAGAAGCGATAGCGTTTCATACAAATGTATGCAAAAAATTAACACAAATTACTATTATACTGGTCACAGACAAAATTGGATTTTTATTGCATTCAAACCAATTTAGTTTATATCCTCAAAATCAGTGAATTTCGAATTACACCGGATTACAATTAACTCAATTACTAAAAATTAGATGTTATTAAAGCAAATTAAAATTACATACGCGCCATCGCTAAATTTTGAATGAAAAATTTGAATTAAAAATTCAGATTAATGTTGTCTTTCTTAGCGGAATCGGATTTGGACGGATTACAATCGATTTTATTGAATCAATGTT
>NW_012048022.1:0-656 GCF_000956235.1 Wasmannia auropunctata
ATGTTCCGACATGTTCTCGAAGGTTTACGTTTACGTTATTATTATCATGCAAGTACAATTATTATTAATACTATTGATCTTAACTACAGGTAAAAGGTACGAGAAGAAATATTAAGCAATATGAATTAAAATTTACTACAAGTCAAAAACATTTTTTTATAATATTTACAAAATTTGTTTAAAATTTCTGCCACTACCGCCGTCACAATCTTCTTCTTCTTAATACGGAATGTTCACCGAATACTGTAAAAAAGAATATAATTAATCAAGCTGTAGAAAACCAGATTTAAAAATAAGAATTATATACACTTAAGTAGATAGAGGGGGAGGATTGTCGATCAATGAACGAGGGCCATCGGGGGTGCGACGTGTGCGGGTGAAAGGTAGGGAGGTAAGACGGGAGGTAGCATGCCACAAGATGTCGCTACTTCCAATGAGGTAGTATGCCACAAGATGTCGCTACCGTCTGTCATGCCATCCCCACTCGTTACCGCACACGTGCCTCACCCCGCTGGTCCTAGTTTCATGTTGGCGACAAACCCTCATTGTTTTCACTGAATGGGGAACTAGTCCCGTAGGGAGTGGACGTACTCATGTACGTACAAAAAAATATCCCCGCTCGTTTCCCTCGGAGCTCTAGGATTAGAATCCGTCTA
>NW_012048023.1:0-483 GCF_000956235.1 Wasmannia auropunctata
TATTAATTTTATTTCTCTCAGTAAAGCTTTAAAGGAAAAAGTAGCTCCTGGAGCAAATAATGACAATTTTCAGTTGGATAAATAATGACAATTTCAAAAAGCTTTTTTAATATTTGAATATGATTTTTCTAGTTCAGTTGGAATAATGTGAGATTAGTTACAAGGCAAAATCCAGAATAAATGTGATTTTCAATAAGAAATACTAGCAAATAATGTTACTACTATTATTTATCAATAAATAAAAATTTACATATGGCAGCTGAGTATAAAAATTAATATAAATTACCTTATCTAATCAAAATGTCAAAAGAAAGATCGATTAAGAGTTAAGAATTATATATTTTGTAATTGTCCCATAAGGTGGGACAAATAGTGACAAATGTAGGTTTCAGTTTTTATGAAAATCTAGCCCGTATACATAACTTATGGAAAATCTAATTAAGTTTTTTGTATATTTGAAAGTGGAAAGTACTCTTTTAGTGA
>NW_012048024.1:0-462 GCF_000956235.1 Wasmannia auropunctata
ACCTAAGTGGCATTATCTTCAATATATAACAATCACAGACAATTATTTTGTAATTAATATATCCCGAAGAAAACTATTGTATCAAATTAAACAAACAAAATCCAAGTTGTATTATCTCTAACGTATTCATGACCTCGAAAAAATTGTATCAGATTGAAAAAAATGAGACCTTTGTATTATCTTAAATATATAATACGACTTCGAAAAAAGAACTGTTGTTAAATCATAAAAAAACCTAAGTGGCATTATCTATATATATAAAAATGAATGTTTATTTGTTTGTCCCGTATGCATTCGTAAACCATTCATCCGATTGCGATGAAACTTTGTTGTTCACACGCCCGTCAAGGTTTCAATAATTCGTTCGGGTCGCTACGATCGCTACAAGTGTGTGGACTAAAGGCCGTAGCTGGATAAGGAGGGGCGATCTGCCCCCGCACCGATCATGACCATTTTTTACAG
>NW_012048024.1:12432-13101 GCF_000956235.1 Wasmannia auropunctata
TATCCATTTGTTTATAACGCAATATTTAACAAGTTAACGATGATATCTGAGATCTGTCTATGCAATAATTGTTAATTGAGATTTAGAAATCGGTCTAAACTATTACAATTGTTTAAAATCCATTATTTAACAATCAGGCAAAGATATCAATAATTTACTTGTTTGGTAATTATTATTTAACATTAATAAATCGAAGGGAACAAGTTATAAATCTCTCTTGCTATTTGTTTGTTTAAAATGCGATATCTAACAAATTAACGACGATGTCTGGAATCTGTATTTGCGGTATTTGTTAGTTAGGACTTAAAAATCGGACTGAATTATTACAATTGTTTAATTAACAATCCGAGTAAAAATATATATTGATGGTCCACTTGTTTGGTATTTGTTATACGCTGTTTGTTTAACGCTAATTAATAAGACGGAGCAAATTCCATGCTCTTATGTTATTTTCGGTAAACAACAAAGATATAATTAATACATTATGCGTATCATGTGCTTTATGAAACTCAGTCGTTAAGGGCTGGCAGGAGAGACAGGCAAACTCATTTACACTTCATTTGCACTTCATTCATGGTGCAGATAATATCTGTATTTTACCACATTTTATTTTTTAGAAGTGTAATATTTTGTCATAAGCCTTCTTTTAGCTTATTTCTTACGAAAATA
>NW_012048025.1:0-538 GCF_000956235.1 Wasmannia auropunctata
TTTTTTTTAATTTTTTGATAAATTATTCAACATCTTTGAATTCCTTTTGGATCACCTTCCACCCAAAAACTAGACCGAAAATAAAATAAATATAAATAATAAAATTATAAAATAAATTTAATTTTTTTTTATTTTTCGATGCTTGTCGTAGGAAAAACTTATTTAAAAAAATGTATTTTATTATTTATATTTATTTTATTTTCGATTTAGTTTTTGGTTCGAAAGTAATTCAAAGTCAAGATACTTGGATAATTTATCAAAAAATTAAAAAAAAAAAATTTATTTTATTATTTTATTATTTATATTTATTTTATTTCTAGTCTAGTTTTTGGATGGAAAGTGATCCAAAGGAAGTCAAGATGCTTGGATAATTTTCTCTATGCTGTAGCTATTGTGCACTTTGTGAGGGTCCCTTGTCAGACCTCTCAGATCATCCCGCTCTCGGAACTTCATCCGCTCTCGGAACATCATCTTCGCTAAACATCGCCGCGAACTCGCCTTTACTCGCGAGTTCAGTAAATCGAAGTTGAGTGTGCGA
>NW_012048026.1:0-332 GCF_000956235.1 Wasmannia auropunctata
AAAAGATAGATGAATTTTCATTTCGATGTAATTTCCACGTAATGAGTATTTATTTTATTAAATTTTCGATAGTTTTAATGTAAACGTCACAATTAGTTATCACTGACTGACACAGATTAAATAATTAATTAGTTAATTTTTTTTTTACAAACCTGTCACTTCAACATTTTACACTCAATTTACATACAAACTATTCATTTAAAGAAATCACAAGAAATCTACTAATGTATCTACTAATTAATATTCGTTACGTATTTTACAATCACTGTCGATTAATTATCCGTCCACTGAAAAATCACTCGAACAAAAAAACACGCGCAATTTACTAATAC
>NW_012048027.1:0-541 GCF_000956235.1 Wasmannia auropunctata
AAAACTCCTTTTCCCTCCCCCGGGTTGCTACAACCACTCGTGCCACCGGGAACTATGGCTCTGGCCAATCAGCTTCTCGGCAGCTACCGCTCCGCCCAATCAAATCGTCTCGTTTATTGTCTAACTCCACCCTCCACCCACGCGCTAGCCAATTCACAGTCTGTAAAAGTGTCTGCCAAATCCCCCGGGGACGACCCCAAGAGGGCATGGAGGGGCATTTTTCGCCGGCGCCGGGGAGGCGTGGTGGGGGTTTGTTTTGACGAGCCATAGTACCCCTATTACTACTTATAGTATATACGTGCTTAGGAGTAATACCAGAACCTTGGTCATGCATGTAATCTGAAATTTTATTATAAACTTCTTTGGATGGTGGAAACGGTTTACCCTCTTTATCAAGAGCTTTAAACTCGACTTTCGCCAAAGTTTCAATTAATTTTTCGCGATCGTACATTATGCAATTTTTTCTTTTGAAAGAAAAAAAGTAATTTACTTAAACGTTTTAAAAAAAAAAATATATATATGTATATATATATAATATATA
>NW_012048028.1:0-461 GCF_000956235.1 Wasmannia auropunctata
CCTTACTCTACTTCGTATAAATATCTCTCTTTCTTTGACGTCATCTGCGAACCTGCACGTTCCTGTTTTTCCTTCCAGTCACACCCCCACTTTCTCTACGAACGATATTATGCGCCATTAGCTCGTCGTCGCCGAAAACGTACGAAAAGAAAATCGAGAAACGGTCAGGAGGCGGGAGGGGGAGGGGGACGATTCGTGAGAAGCACATGCGTCGAAATTTTTTCAGATAATCAACTGACTTTTCCTCACGCCATTTTGTCGGGCTTTCCACCACCTTCCCTACTTTACAGCTCTCTTTCATTTTTCGAAAACTCCTTTTCCCTCCCCCGGGGTTGCTACAACCACTCGTGCCACCGGGAACTATGGCTCTGGCCAATCAGCTTCTCGGCAGCTACCGCTCCGCCCAATCAAATCGTCTCGTTTATCGTCTAACTCCACCCTCCACCCATGCGCTAGCCAAT
>NW_012048029.1:0-475 GCF_000956235.1 Wasmannia auropunctata
GCCGTCCTTGTCCGACCGCTGTATCGAATTCGCACCTGATCGCGTGATTAATTTTCTCTTGAGTCATTAGATTTCCGAATAACGAAATTTTTCAGTAGAGAGGCACTCTCTATAACGTGCCTGGCGCCCAACTTTATTCCCGTTTTCGATAGGCGAGATGCCTGAGTCACGGTTAATCGCGCATTAGATTTCTTTATCGTTTTCGCGGAATTACGCGGGTCGGACTAGCGACGAAGTTGCACCACGCTCGTGAGTGCGGTCGCACATTATATGTTAGTTCTATATCGCTTGTCCTTACTATTTGAATCTTTATGTTTTAAGGCTTGGAGAATACAGTCAAGTGTATATCGAGGCGCGGCTGGGGCAACTAGCTGCCATCATCGACAATGTCAACGAGTGCTCGCAATATTTGATCAAGGAGATAGACCTGCATCTGACAAACTCCTACATCGATGCTGAGATCATCAAACGCACT
>NW_012048030.1:0-429 GCF_000956235.1 Wasmannia auropunctata
TCATCGAATCCCAACCACTTCACGTACACCTCGTCCCCTTTCCTGCGCAGCACCTTCTCCACGAGATACACGTCCGGATACGTCGCGCAATGCAACTCGTGCTCGTAGAACCCCCCCGGCGACAGATTTTCCGCGATAGTCCTCGATTAAATAGGTCACGGGATTTGTACACTGTACTTTCACGATCTTGAACACCTCGGTGGTCCAATTCGGCGTGTAACCCTTCTCGAAAATCGTCTTGTACTTGCTCACGCGTACCGAATCGCCCACTTTAAATCTTGCTGGACCTGCGATCTTTATCGCGCTGTACACCGTTTTCAAGAGTCTCTCGGCGATCGCGGGAGTCACGGCGGCGGGGCGCATGCCGATGGTGCGATGCTTGCGCGCGTTGTAATCCGATACCAGACCCGGCAGGGCGTCGACCCACAT
>NW_012048031.1:0-431 GCF_000956235.1 Wasmannia auropunctata
AATCAGTGTATATGTATGTTTTTTCATATTTTTATATATGTTAATTTTTATAATAATAATCTACTTATGTTTTTATATTCCTACTTACGTTTATAAAAGAATATGATACTGTTGGATGGGAGGATAATATCGTATATAATTTTATATTTTTTATGTACACGTATATTCTTCGAATGTTTTTTACAATAAAAACGACTCAAACCAAAGAATCTTTGTGTATCCACAAATTGTGCGATCCATCGAATCCCAACCACTTCACGTACACCTCGTCCCCTTTCCTGCGCAGCACCTTCTCCACGAGATACACGTCCGGATACGTCGCGCAATGCAACTCGTGCTCGTAGAACCCCCCCGGCGACAGATTTTCCGCGATAGTCCTCGATTAAATAGGTCACGGGATTTGTACACTGTACTTTCACGATCTTGAACAC
>NW_012048032.1:0-529 GCF_000956235.1 Wasmannia auropunctata
TAGAAGTTTGCAGCAATATTGCAGCAAAGTTGCAACATTGCTTATTGCAATGCAATGCTTCAGAAACATTGTTCAAATATAGATTTGCAACATTATTTTAATAATGTTGTAGCAATATTTAAAAGAAATATAAAAAGAATCAACTACGAATTTTGTGTTTAAATACTGTGTGTATACGCTTACGCACATTTTATAATCAGTAAGTTTTATAAGTTATCAATTAATTTTACATAACAGCACTGCATGATATTCTTCGTTTCCGTTTCATGATTGTACTACGATCATCTGTACAACTGACAATGAGATCAACACAATAATATCTCGTAAAGTAGCATTTCATTTTCTTTCGCGCGTGTATGATCTCAGAAATAACTCAATTAATAAGCTACGGAAAGTGATACGTACGCTTGTCTAACGCGCGCATATCAAAGAGAACAAAAAATTAGTCAAAATATTATATTTTGACTTTAATACATGTAAATTTTATATTTACGAATGAAATATATTTTAACTATATGTATTCAATCTT
>NW_012048033.1:0-531 GCF_000956235.1 Wasmannia auropunctata
ATTTGAATTCCTGTACCTCCTCGATTATTTTCTTTCCCCATTTTCCAGTTTTCTTTATCTTCCTTTCTTTTCCTATTAAATACCAACACCTTTGTTTTCTCCGCACACAATATCAATTTCCTCTTATTTAAAAATCTTCTAAACGTATCCATCATATCTAACAATGCCTCTCTGTTTTTCGCTATTAAAACCATGTCATCCGCGTATGCCATACTCCATACCCTCATGCTGCCTATTCCTACCCCACCTATCCCTCTTTCCCTTAATTCTTTTTCTAATTCCGCAATATACAAGTTGAACAGGAGTGGACTCATCACACATCCCTGCCACACTCCTTTCGTCATCCAGAAACTTTCTGAATATCCTTGCCTCGTCCTAATTACCACCTCCGTCTCTTCATATATTTTTTCTATTCTTCCTATTATCCCCTCTCCTAGCCCATTTCTTCTCAAAGTATCCCATAATATTCTTTTATCCACATTATCGAATGCGGCTTTCAAATCAGCAAACATCGCATACATCTTCTCCTCC
>NW_012048034.1:0-456 GCF_000956235.1 Wasmannia auropunctata
CCAAACTATCTTTATCTCTTTCTCTGATTTTTCCTTCATATATCACCGCCCTCAGACCCCAGCTTAGTCTCAACTTTTCCATACCTAGTTCCCTCATAATAATATATCTTGGGGTGCAGAAATCTAACCTAAAAACCCATCTCACGTAATCCAGCATATTCCTCTCCAGTTTCTCCTTTTCCTCCCAACCCCAGACTTCCATCCCATATGACATGACACTCTGTACCAAGTATTTAAATAACATCCATCTTCTAACTAAATCATTTCCAAACATTCTTTCTCCTAACCCCCATACTTTATAGCTATTCTCCCTTTTTTACTCAATTTCTTTATGTGATCCTTATAGTCTCCTTTCCTATTGAATATAAAGCCTAAGTATTTGAATTCCTGTACCTCCTCGATTATTTTCTTTCCCCATTTTCCAGTTTTCTTTACCTTCCTTTCTTTTTCTATTAA
>NW_012048035.1:0-1547 GCF_000956235.1 Wasmannia auropunctata
TTACACTTTGATCGAGGCAGGTAATAACAGTGTAACAATTTGGGACCCCATTTGGGATTAAAACCAACCAGCATACATCTAAAATAAATCTACAAAAGATCATTCTAATGACAATAAACGTAAAATTATCACTCTTGGGGACATAAAACCATACACAAAGGCTGAAGCAAAAAAAAATAAAATAGGCGTACAGAAAAGAAAAGGAAAGTCTATTGTAATAAATTCGCCGGTTAAAAAGCAATTAAAGCAAGAAGAAAAGAAACAAAAACTACAAAAAAAAAGAGTAAGAAAAAATTTAACAAAAAAAAACAAAACGTTTTTAAAAACAAAAAAAAGAAACAAGTAGAGCAATCACGTTCAGAAAATAATGAGGACAGTAATTTTTAGTGTTAATGTTCTTTTAACTTATAATGTTAATTCTTTAACGTTTCATAACTATAAGAATTAAGTAAAGAAAAAATTTGTAAAAATTTATTTTTGTAAATTTTATATCTTGTAAAATATTTCTTGTAAGGTATTTCGAGTTTGATTTTATTGTAATCTTGAATTTGCTCTATATATATATACAGAGTATATAGAAGAAGAATTTATTTACTTCAGCATTTTACATATGCCAAGAAGGGACTTGGTTTACACAAGTTCTTAACCACATTCATCCATCCATACCTTAAACCTATACCTTAACCTATACCTTAACCTAGTTCATCTCTTTTCGACCTTTACGTCTATCCTACAAAAAATGCTGCTCCTCTCTTAACTTAACCTTACACCTAGTTGCAATTATAAATACGCCCCATGGTACACTTAACCCTTACATTTACATTTACATCACAGTCTTTAACATCACAGTCATTTTACATTTATCTCCGTATCCGCGTCATCCCTCATTTCTTTCTCTTTCTCTTTTCTTTTTTTTAATTCCCTATTTCTAGCCTTCCACAATTTTTCCAAAGCTTCCGCTTTCCCCTCATCTAAGTTTTCATCTACCATCCTCCTAATTCTCGCCTCCATATCCTCTCCTAATTCTATAAACCACTCTCTTGTTACCTCGCAATCCTCCACATAATGCTCTAGTCTATCTCTCTCTTTTCGCAAAATACGCAGTCCCTAACTGTTTCACTCAACCAATACTGGTTATCTTCCTCTAAGTTTCCACATCTCAATTTCGCCAATGCCTTTACTCCTCTCCCCCCCTTCGTCTTTCCTAAATTAACCTTCCATAAATATCTTGGCCCTTTCCTCTCTGTCTTTATCTTTTTGTATCTCTGATTATATGTCGCCTGTCCAATTCTTTCTTCTTCCCATTCTCTTTGCAGCTCCCTTTCCTTTACAATTATCCTTTCCTCTATATTACCCTCCTCCTCTTTTATCCTCTCAACTTCCCTCGAACTTCATCCATATCTATTATAATATTCCTCCATTTCTCTGCTGTACCTGTCCTCCCCATTTTTATTTCTCTTTTCCCACCAACAATTCTACACCAAACTATCTTTGTCTCTTTCTCTGATTTTTCCTTCATATATCACCGCCCTCAGACCCCAGCTTAG
>NW_012048036.1:0-404 GCF_000956235.1 Wasmannia auropunctata
TATCAGTAAGTAATTTAATGAATTATGGATGTCGAAAGTAGAGACTTTAAGCTTTAAAATGCTTTTTTGATCATTCCAATAAGATCATTTTTGATGAAGTTACACTTTCTTGAAATTAGCCTATTTTCAGTGATCAGAATGGGTGATGCTTTAATTTTGCTGTCGAGTGTATTTATTTTAGATGACATCATTATAATATAATATAGATTTTATAATTTCTCAAAACTTAGTTTTAAATCCGCGCTGTAAGTTGGACTGGTATAGTCAAGTTGGCTTTAAAGCCGACGTTGTTAAAGCCAATAAAACGTCATAATGCAGGATTGGAATTTAACATATTCAGCAGCTACCAAAGATAATGATTTAAGTAATGGAAAGAATTCAAATGAAGATTTGGTTGCATCGCA
>NW_012048037.1:0-440 GCF_000956235.1 Wasmannia auropunctata
GGTTAAAGTTCTCGAATCACAGAGCTGATATTTCGCGCGCTCAGGCGTGTCGATATGACAAGCGATGAAGATATTACCACGCGAGCCCTCTCAACAACGTCGAGATTATCGTACAAATATGTAATGATATTTTTATTAAAAAATCGTTTCTGATTCTATACGGAATCTATTTGTGCATAACGTATGCGTAATTAATATCGAAACATATTATAAAATATTAATTTTCAGTAGTCAAAATATTACGAGGTGTCAAAATAAATTTATAACCATATTCATTTATCTCGTCATATCGACACTTGTCATATCGACACGCCTGAGCGCGCGAAAAGTCAGCTCTGTGATTCGAGAACTTTAACCGCTACTAATTTAAAAACTTATTATAGTCTCAACATTTTTGTCAACATTAGGATTTTCGTCTCCAAATTGTCTCAAGAACTCGT
>NW_012048038.1:0-527 GCF_000956235.1 Wasmannia auropunctata
AAAAATACATTAACTCTGTTTATTTATTTATTTTTACAAAATTTTCTTTTTATTTCTTTAGTATTTAACATTATCAGCAATAAATATATGCTAGTTATAAAATTTTTAAATTTTGAAAAGTGTTTCAAAGTATTGCAAATGTAAAATGTGATAGATTTTACGAATATGTACGTGAAATTTTCCATTGAATTTTTCTACCCCTTGGGAAAGAAACCGAAAAAATCCGCGGAAAAATTGAAAAAAACCGGTTTTCTTTCCAGCCTTTAAAACTATTCACGAACGCTTTACCATTCAGTACTGGACATCCTAGCTGTATATAAACATACGACACCCTGTATATAAACATATACAGGGTGTCCGTCACTACCGCATTATCTCTTAAGAACGAGTTCTTGAGACAATTTGGAGACGAAAATCCTAATGTTGACAAAAATGTTGAGACTATAATAAGTTTTTAAATTAGTAGCGGTTAAAGTTCTCGAATCACAGAGCTGACTTTTCGCGCGCTCAGGCGTGTCGATATGACA
>NW_012048039.1:0-320 GCF_000956235.1 Wasmannia auropunctata
ACCCTGAGTGGCGTCGTCAAGGTCAGGACAAGGTCACTTTGAATTTTTTAAATGGAACCCCCAATTTTTCATTACATGTTCTTATAGCACGTCTCGAGAACTTTCCAAAACACATAAATAAAATATTTTTTTATGAAATAAATCTTGAGTTATGAAGCTTGAAAGTTGGAGTACTGTCGGCATTAGCATCATCCAAGGTGTCCAAACACTAGCTAAAGATGGCCAAGGTCGTTGGCCTTTATCAATGTCATGATCCTGAACAACATTCAAAAGGTTTTAGCTAGTGTTTGGAACTGAGTCGACAAGGCACACAGGGGATA
>NW_012048040.1:0-343 GCF_000956235.1 Wasmannia auropunctata
TTTTCAGACAAAAGTTTTCGGACTTCGAGGGGGACATAAGATGATAACATTGGTTTGACCCTGAGTGGCGTCGTCAAGGTCAGGACAAGGTCACTTTGAATTTTTTAAATGGAACCCCCAATTTTTCATTATATGTTCTTATAGCACGCCTCGAGAACTTTTCAAAACACATACATAAAATATTTTTTTATAAAATAAATCTTGAGTTATGAAGCTTGAAAGTTGGAGTACTGTCGGCATTAGCATCATCCAAGGTGTCCAAACACTAGCTAAAGATGGCCAAGGTCGTTGGCCTTTATCAATGTCATGATCCTGAACAACATTCAAAAGGTTTTAGCTAGTG